>NC_083764.1:4168928-4171428 GCF_963514075.1 Conger conger
CCCGAAATGATGTCACCGTTTCTACGCGCGCGCATCCGCAGCGCGTTTTGCAGTCGCTCCGTTCCGTTGCTGGTCGCTTCGTTCTCATTTCTAACTTGTTTTGAAAACGTCGTTCATCTATTTTTCTCTTTAGTGGATTTCCTCCATCGCACGCCGATTAGATGTGTCCGTGAAATCGTTTGACATCCCTGCTAAAATCTACCAGCTGTTTCAAAACATAGCTTGAGCTGGTCAAACCATGCTGAGCGGAGAGCTGGTCAGAACGGGTCAACCAGCTACCAGCTGTTTCTTCAACTTCAGCTGTTTTTTTTGTTTAGCAGAGATGAAAACGCTTACTTCAGTTGCCACATCTTGAATGATCAACCATAATGAAGATCCGAATATTGGCCGTGCCAGTGTGTTCTGGTACCAGCCAACCGCCTAAAAACATCCAGCTCGAAATAACGCGATCAAGGACTCCTCTTGGATCACTCACGCTTGCAATTACCCAAATGAACAATCGGTCACCCTACAAAATAAACAAAACATCTCTCCAGTGACTGACCTACATTACCCTTTACAACACACCTACTTTCTGATTTATAATAATATTACAATATTACAAACAGTCTTCACTCACTCTTCTTATAGCAGTGGAACTTTAGCTTTAGTCTGTTCTGTCGTGTCAGGTATACAGCAAGTTCTACTAGCTGTGCCGTCTTTAGCCTGGGCTGAATAGCTTGTTCTTATTATTATGTATTATCAGACTCCTAGTGTCTGTCTGTGTGTGTGTGTGTGTGTGTGTGTGTGTGTGTGTGAGAGAGAGAGAGAGAGGAGAGAGGAGAGAGAGAGAGAGAGTCAGAGAGTCTTCATTTGGTTTGGGTGGGACACTATTTTTGGATGATTTCACAACAGATTTAGCTAAAAGCTTGTTTTAGACAACTGCCTCTGGGATGCCTCTGAATACATTCATCATTTATTGTGAATTCAGAAAAAACACGTGTAACTTCTGCTCTAAAGTGTGGCGTTAGAGTGTCAGTGGGCTGAGCTACGGTCTGTTCTTGTGAGCGATTCAGCAGCTCGTTCTTTACCTCTGTGTGTGTGTGTGTGTGTGTGTGTGTGTGGGGGGGGGGGGGGGGTGGGGGGGGGGGGGGGGGGGGGGGGGGGGGGGGAGGGGGGGGGGTTGGGGGGTGGGGGGGGGGGGGTGGGGGGGGTGGTGGGGTGGGGGGGTGGTGGGGGGGGGGGGGGTGTATGGGTGTAGATGTGTGTGTGTGTGTGGGGGGGGGTTATGGGTGTAGATGTGTGTTGGTTGGGTATTGTGTGTGAGTTATGGGTGTAGATGTGGCTCCATTCTTAGCCTGGGGTTAGCAGTACAGGCGTTAGCATGATGAGTATTAGTCAGATGGACGTTATGGGACACAGGTCAGAGACAGGTGAGGACAGACAGTGTGAGTGAGACAGGTGAGACAGACAGGTGAAGTGAGACAGGTGAGACAGACAGGTGAGACAGAGGTAAGGGAAAACAGGTGAGGGCCATGGTAAGGGACACAGGTCAGACAGACAGGAAAGGGATGCAGATGAGACTGGCAGGAGTGAGACAGGTGAGACAGAGATTCGGGACACAGGTGAGACAGACAGTGTGAGTGGGGACACTGGTTCAGGACAGACGGGGAGTATGTGGGCAGAGAAACAGGTGAGGGATGGAGTATGTGGTGGATAGCGAACAGGGTGTTTTGTTACAGAACCCAGACTACACATTTACCTCAAACGCAGGCAGTCAGCAAGAACAGGAGAGGAGAACGAGGGACGAGAGTGAGTGAGAGAAACAGAGGATGAGGGCATCTGAGGAGAACACTGGTAGAGGAGAAGGAGGGATCTGAAGAGAGGGGGAGGGATCTGCCTTTATGGGCTGGGGGGGGCAAGAAAGGGGGAGGAGAGAGAGGGAGAGATGGGGAGAGATAGAGAGAGAAAGGGAGAGCGAGAGATTCATATTCATTACAGTCAGTGTCTTTATCAGGGAGCACTGTAAAATCGTTATTTAAAACACAGGCAGCCCAGCGCTCTGCCGAAAGATTTGGACAGGAGTCCGGGAGACGTGCTCCGAATTCAGCCGCAATTCTCTGCTCACCGCTCAAAGCGCTTCGGCTAATGGCGCCCTCTAGCGGCAGTCTGCTGTAAATGCGGTCAGTGCCCAAACGTGGACTTTGATATTGGAGGTTTATGGAGAACCAGTGCGTCTGATCTTCTCTCCAAAGCTCTTCAGCTCTGCTGCTGATCTTCAGCTTTCCACAGAGCTTCTGCAGTCTGATGGCAAATTATAGACATGTACACACTATGGTACAGAGTGCAAACTGCTGCAGTATAACATTATATACTTTTACACACTATAATACAGAGTACACACTGCTACAGGAGAGTTACACACTTTTACACACCAGTGTGTACTTTGGTGTGCAGCCCGTAGCCTAGCAGTTAAGGTATATGACTGGGACCTGGAAGGTTTGTGGTTCAAGCCCTGGTG
>NC_083764.1:4176428-4196428 GCF_963514075.1 Conger conger
GATCTAGTTCCGTGAGAACAGCCAGACAGATCAGTCGGAAAACGTATTTGTACTTTAGTATCCTATAGACGCCCCTTTCTCTGTGGGAACAGGAAGTTCCTCTGTCTCTGCCTTAACGTGAGAGTTTTTCTGTGATTGGTCACGGCGAGCCTGCCTGGATCTCACAGTGCCCCCTGGTGGCTGGAGTTCGCAGTAACACTTCACCAAAGCTCAAAGTAACTGGTGCTGAAAGCATGACCACGGTGTCTTGACTTAACTGACGTCTGTTGCTTTGAACGGGCCAGCATTCGGTGACGTAATACAGACGTAACATAACCTACGGTCTATGACCAACGATCACTACGGCAAAACTAGACTTCAGAACCCGGACGTAGCCACCTTGAACGACAGATACCAGCTGTTTCAAAACCTAGCTTGAGCTGTTTTTTTCAGCAGGGAGGAAGATTTTTCTGTCCCGCGTCCTCTCTGAAGAAGTGCACCTTTTAGTATGAATATATATGTACTTGCTATGAATATAACTGGGATGTGCTCAATATGCAGAAACACTTTGTGCAGGTTTTTTCTTTGCTTTAAAAGAAACGTCAAGCGCAGCGCTTGGGGGATTTCTCTCGATCATCCAAAGCACAACGTGTGTTTATCGTTATTAAATTTACATGGCTCGTAAGTGGATTAGCGATTAACAAGTGACGTGTTTGTTTTTTGGTGCTACTAGAGCTGGATAGAGCTAAAATATGGTGCAAGCCCCTGGTGCTAAACTGGGCTTTAAAAAGGTCGTCGTCAAGACAACCACTGAGCAATTGGCCTTATCTTTGGATGAAAAAAAAAATATGCAAATGATTTTTTTGATTGTTTTATTTACAGACAGTACAGATATTGATTTAAGCTTGGTCTCTGACTGACAGCGGTTATGTCTACGTAAAGCCCTTATGCAGTGTAAACGGGAACGTGCTTTTGCACGAGGAGTGGATATGAGGATGCGTCTCGTTTGTAAAACGCTTACACGGGAGTAGGCAGGTTTTTTACCCTCGCTTTTCACGCCCCAAAGCTGAGATCTCGGAAATGGTGTAATCGCTGGAGAAGAATTAGTTTGTAACAGCAAGCTCCATGTGCAGAGCTACACTATGTTTTTGAGTACAGATCCTGATATTGGAATGGTTTCGCAATCATCATGGAAACATGAGCATTGGCGTTTACTTTATAGCAAATGGAAAACACATAAACGAAAAGGGAACGACTCCGCAATCCCTACGAGTGGAGTCTGGAGGAGAGGCTAACGATCACCCATCGAAAATGAAATGATTGCTTGCCTTATTTCATTATGCAGTTGAGCCAAATGAAGTCACTTTTATTTGTGCAGCGCTTTTTTACAGAAGACTGTCACAACGAGGCGTTAAGAGTAACAGAAGCAGATAAGCAGAAGAGACCTGCACCCCCAAAATAGCAAGCACATGTGGTAAAAAAAAAAAAACACCCCATGTACAGGAGAAGATGTATTTTTGTATGGCAGTAGAATAGGTTTTTGAGAGAGCACAATATTTTGAGACCCAAGTTACAAGGGACAGTAAACGCAGAGGAAGATTATAGGGCAGGTCTGTCCAAACCCGGAGCCCCGGAACTGTTACCCGCGGTACAAAATTTAAATTTATTTATATAGCGCTTATAGCCTGTCCCAAATACACTTTACAGATTAACAGAAGGGCAAAAACAATAGGGCAAACACCAGGTCTGAACCCCCAGATAGCACAAGCAAATGAGGTAAAAAAAACTCCCAAAAATCTCTCAAACAGTGGTGAGAAAAAACAGAAATGGTTTCAGTGGTGAATGATGAGGTGGTGTGTGTTTACAGTGCCAGTGTGTGTGTGTGTGTGTGTGTGTGTTTGTGCGTCTGTGGGGCTGGCGGTAGGATAGCATAATGCATAAAGCACAGGAGTACTCAGAGACTATGATCTGGGGCGTGGGGGGGGGGTGAGGAGGGGTGTCTCTGTCCTAATCCCCATCCTCCTGCTGCCACGAAGGCTGTGTTTTTAGGTGTTAATATCTTCCTTTTCTTTTTTACTTCCATCTCTTCTCTCTCCTCCTCCTCCTCCTCCTCTTCCTCCTCCTCTCCGGTCAGAGGTCTTTTATCCCGAAATGAATGAAATTGGAGTAATAAGCATAATTATATTAATAACAAAACATAAAAAAACGGTGCAAACACATGTTGGCGGTTCCCAAAAGGAATCCTGACATGCAGATATTTTTATTTTTTTTAAATCTTATTTATTCTTATTACGTGTATTTTTTTGGGTCAATTTCTTAGACGTAATGATATCAGAAGAAAACAACAACAACAACATTGTAAGCTAATCAAATCCAGGGGCTATCTTTGCCTGAATATACCTGAATTTTTACACAGTGTAAGGACACGTTGCAGTGTTACTGAAGGCTTTTATAGACACAGTCTGCTACACAAGAGGTTTCTCCCTCGGAAACACAGGGCTCGCTGCTATTGGCAGTCACCATTAAGCCAAATCACACCATTTACTGTAACTATAACCCTCCGCCTGTTCCTGGTGCACCTAGACCCTCTCCCAGACCCTGTTTAGCAAGCGAATCGGGGAAACGGGTTAGTGTACGGCTGGCCGACAGGTTTTCGTGCCGAGGCTACAACGCGTTAGCATTGCGGCTGTCAGTATTAGAGCTGGGGCTGTAAGTGTTAGCGCTACCGCGGTGAGCGTTAGCAGCTGCCGTTGTAAGTGCTAGGGCCATGGCCGTAAGCTGTAAACGTTAGCACTGGTTAGCATCACGGCTGTAAGCATTAGCATGGTGGCAGCATTGGCCCCATGGCCTCGGTGGTAAGTGTTAGCACACTTACGCTGACGGAGGGGCTTAGGTGCACCACTAAGAGAAGGCCATCTTAGGAGGATGACCCTTGACCCTTTTGTGCTGCTAAGATCTTTGCAGGCAGATGTGCCGCTGAGCCCCATGGGGTAGAGGGTTCTTGCCAGGGGTGGAACCTCAGGGCAGTTTGTGAGGAGAACTGCAGCCAATGACATAACAGCTTTCTTGGTGACTAACCAATTGGGCGTCAGTTTCATGGCTGCTAACCAATCATGTGACATGGTCGCTATGCCATGAATGTATTATTATTTTTTTCCATTATCCGTGTTAGCCCTTCAGCTGTCAGACACAAAATCCTGGCAGAAGAACATATTTATGTTGGCGGGATATTGTGTGTCACTTGACTGGCCAAGGGGCTTCCTGTGAAATGGGAGGTGATCACATGACCCTCTCCACTCCCGATCCCCCACCCCCCCCCACCACACCGGTGCTTCCTCACAAGCTGCTCTCCTGATTGGCTGGCCAGTGCAGCTCATCTGATTGGCTCTCCTGAGCGGCTCATCTGATTGGCTGGCCAGCCCGGCTCCACCCTTGGTGGCTGCTCACCCTTGACCCCTCTCCGTGTGACTCAGGTGTATTCTGGGACAGAGATTCTCTCTTCAGGAGCTGAAGTGCTGTCTAGCTGGAGTAGGAGAAAGGGAACACCCTCTGAGAGAGAGAAAGAGAGAGAGCGAATCCTGAACCATCAGAACCTGTTTCTGCTGTGGTTACGGCACAGCTCTCCGGTTCACTGCTGTTTGCTGGGAGACCCGCCTGGCCGTTCCTGTGTTCTGATTGGTAATCCAACTCCATTTTGTTTTGAGAAACGCTGACCTCCAAAACCCACAAAAAAGAAAGAAACAAACAGAAAAAAAACACCCAACGAAAGGAAGAGAAGTCCTGGTGCAGGGACGGGCTGGTGGCTGCCTGGCTGACCTTTGACCCCGGCAGTAACGAGAGGTCGCTGCGGGAGGGGAGAGGACACACACTGTGACGCACCCAGCTCTGTCCGAGCTCCTCTCAGAGGGACCCCAGAACGAGGGCCAGGCCCCGACTTTAGTATAATCCTGCATTTAAGTCCCTTGTTAAGCCAAGGTTTATTTTCTTTGCTTCCATTCCTGCAGATCTAAAACAAATGCTCAATCTGAAAATGGCCAGTTAAAAAAAGTACAACAAAAATTAAACCCAAAATTTGCATCTGGGATTGTTTACCCCCCTCCCCCCGGTGACGATATGTCTGGATTATCTTGCCAATTTATTTTACTGTTTGCAAAAGAGTGGCACGAACACACATGACTGTGGGTGACACTCATTGTTCCTGTCCCACACACACACCACGCACACACACACACATACAAAAAAAAAAAAGCAAAGTTTGGGTTCTCACACCTTGTGGTGCCTTGTCCTGTCGGTGCTAAAGGCAGCCAGTTCAGCAAAACAACAATGCTTGTGTTTCCCCCACTCTGTCTGTGTTCCGCTAGCCCGGCCATCGAATCCACGCTTTACACGCGTGACATAATCACACGTGGAAGGTGTCCTCCACATGTGACGCCGTCCGTTGTGATTACGATATTCCAAAATATGTGTGTGATTCAGAATACACAGGATTCAGAATTATTGTGTTCTTTGTTTCTGTTACTGTTGCGGAAGGAAATACAGCAATACTGGACATCTGGTGGAAAGCTGTTACACCCCTCCTCTTTCCAGAGGATTTCACCTTGAGTTCCTTTTTTAAACCCTGTTAGTTGCAGGGTTGGTTAGTAGCATGCAGACTTGTTCGGAAAGATTTGATGAACGCGCGCGGTGTCAAAAAATGTTGTAATTAGCCAAATGCAATTCTCACTGGGTTTTGACCTTACAGATCCAGTTAATTTTTGTTTTTGTAAGTTAGCAGATAATTTATCATTTATTTTGATTGTTGTCAAACAAACTGAAGTTCACGACTTCTGACTTGTAAGATGAGTCATTTTTAGTGCCACGATTCAACAGCAACATTAACCAGATTACCCAGATTAACCAGGTGGTCGACGCTCCACTCGTGTTTGTCTCAGTGTTCCTACTTAACCACAGGTGGCCCGGTTTAGGAAGGGGAATATCTCTACTCTATTAAAGCTAAAACGTAAAACTGATTCAGCTTTCGCAGAAGGCAGACAGCACTCTCAAAGTTAAGAATCCGGGGTTGACCATCTGGTTGATTGATACTAATATCAATGGTAAAATCTTCTCAGCTCCTTTGTGACCTTTGACCTTCGGGCTCCATGAACACGGACAGGCGCTGAGGTGATTGGTCTCCACACCTTTCAGTGTCACCGTGATGTGGGTTTTGTTTTTTATTTGTTTATTTGTTTGTTTTCTCTGTTTTTACATAATGGTGCATTTCAATGTTTCTAAACCTGGTGCTGACTGAACTCCCTAACGGTGCTACCATGGTGTGAACAGCAGGTGGCGACATTGCAGTGCTGCTCAGAGCGCCATGCCACAACCTGCCTCAAAACCCTGCAGTTGTGCTCTCACTCTGGAAGAACCTGCCCCCCGCCCCCCCCCCCCCCACCCCTGGAAACCCCCCCCCCCCCCACCCCTCCCACAACTCGGTTTACAGCAGAGCACGGCTCTGTATCGACTGTGCCACGTTTCCAAACCTGCACGTATGTAACAACAAGCTTTTGCACATGTATCCATATGTCCTCTCTTCCTCTATGGTTTTATATGTTTAACTGTTTGAATACTTTCAATGATTTTACATGAGTTTTTATGGAAGGCAAGTCCTTAATTCATCCTTTAGTTTGGGGGGGAAATGTTTCCATTTTGGAGACAATGTGTTGATGTTTTTTTTTTGTTTTTTTTTAAAGGAAAACTTTAAAAGTGCACGGTGTGCTCTTTGTGATTATAGAGTGCTGTTGTCTGTAAGACACTTTTGGTGGGTGTAACTCCTCAAATCTCATTGCTGCAGAGTTGGCAGCAATGTTGTGTATGAAAACTCTTCAAAGTAGAATACATTGATTTAAAAAATCAATCAAAATCCAACAGTTGTCAAAATGATTGCTGCTGTTTTTTTTTTGTTTTTTTTGTTTTTGGTACATTTTCTTATTGCTGTTGCGGGGACAGATTATTTTGTTATCTTGGAGGTGAATTTATATTTGTGGATTGTCTGTGCATTTTTGAAGCTGTAAATGAAAATATTTCATAAAAGGGGCACTCGACATAGCTGACATACTTCAGAGATCTGTCAGTGAACCCCCTTGTGAATCCTCACCTGCGTTGCATTTGTATGAAACTATTACACTGGTGTTATGTTGCATTTACGTACTGGAATAATCTACCATTTTGATGTCACATATATGAGTTATGAGAAATATGTAAAATATCTTAAATCATCTGATGTCCAGTATTGCTCACTGTCCACTTTTACTTTTGGGAACAATATTAATAACATAAGGTGCTAAAGTTGAAATTCTTTTTATATACTTTGGTTTTTAGATGTAAAGACAAATATTACATTAAAAAAATCATGTGAAGCCTTACTGTAGATGGATATGTCAATAAGACTGTTGATCCCCAAAACAAAAAAGTGAAAATCATAAAGACAGATGTATATAGTGTATGAAAGTAAATTCATTTTCTGATATACCAGTAATTGTACACTGTACATTAAAAATCTGTTTTTCTTTTTTGTTTTTTTGTTATTGTTTTCTACACGTACATAAATTTTGCCTTTTTTGACATGTCCAGAGTTTACGTACATATGTGTGAATACATATGTATGGGAATATAGCTGAAAAGAAATATACATATATGATCATTAATGGTGTTCCCAGTCATAAGATATGCTGTTTGTTTGATTTGTTGTCAGATCAGGGCAGTATTTCAGGAAACTGGATTACTGAGTTAGCAGGATAACTGCGCTGAGTAAAACTCACAAAACAGGATTACTGAGTTTGCTGGATAATTGCGCTGAGGAAAACCCACAGAGCAGGATTACTGAGTTAGCTGGATAACCGCACTGAGTAAAACCCACAAAGCAGGAGTCTAGGTTTTACTCTTATCCAGCTAACTGAGTAATCCTGCTTTGTGAAACAGGGCCCAGCTATCCAGCTAACTCAGCAATCCCGCTTTGTGAAACAGGGCCCAGGGCAGTGGTTATTTGACCAGTTTTGCTCTGCCCTGATTGGTTGCTCTGATCGAGGCCAAAGTGAAGTACAGTAATGTACGGTGCTTTCCTGACCTGGCAGCTGATTGGTCGAGCTGCCAGGGAACATTCACAGAGGAAAACGTCCATTGTGTGTAAAGTGGCCAGATCTGAGAAGCTGGGCTGGGAGCCATTTTGGACAGTAACCACTGCCTCAGAGATATTTCTGAGCAGATGCAAATAGATTGAGAATATTTGCAGCTGCCCCTGCAAATAGATTGAGAATATCCCTTGCACTGGGAAGGGAAGTGTTTCTGTTCTGTTCTTTCATTTTTCACAGTTCTTTCCTTTTCCTAAAGAATACCACAAGAGCATCTATTAAGGCGACTGCAGGCTGTATGTTGCTTGTAACATTCAACTTTGACTGTGAACTATTTTCAATTCTCTATCCTGTCCCACTGGGACGTGTCAAAGAACGTCTCTTACCTCAAAAGACAAACGAGCATTACATTACAAAACGGAAAATAAGGAAAGACACACATTTTAAATAAACACACACGTAGACTTGCTCATGGCTGGTCTGTGTGTGTGTTTTCCTGCAGTAGGTGCTTCCTCCCCTCCTGACCGGGAGAGGGACACTTGATCATATTACGTATTTAAAACAAATACGAATGGCTGAAGTGCGCGAACATTTATTGGCTGATAATAAAAAAAAAAGTGCATGACGACAATGGCTGAACTGAACAACGTAAACAGGGAGTCTGATTCAAGCATGTGTGTGTGTGTGTGTGGGTGTGCGTGTGCGTGTGCGTGTGGGTGTTTGTGCGTTATGTGTATTTGGTGTTACTACCTTTCAGAAAGTAATACGGCAGACAACGCAGCCTAGATTACAAGAAAAAAGTTTTAAATTAAATTAAATGTTCATTTAAACAGGAAACAAAATGCACTTTCTCACCTTGATGCAAAGCCACCCCTCTACTATGCAATGAGTTATTATTATTATTATTATTATTATTATTATTATTATTATTATTCCTGAAATCCTGAAACTCCTTTCTGCTCTTCTTACTCAATAACAGGTTCAAGGTGAGATTTTGAGATTAAATTATTAAAAACACTGACAAATTATTCATGCAGCAGCAGACCGTTCAAAAAATGTTCTTATCAGGAGAATTCTGTTTCATCCGCTAATCTGTCGAAGTGTTGTGTTTGTGTGTTGAGTTTTCCACCCGTCATAGGCTCCTGATTTTACTGTCTGATAGCATGATTGTCCTATTTTCAACTTGTTGTTTTGTGTTATGTCTAAGTGAATGATTGTGTGTGTGTGTGTGTGTGTGTGTGTGCATGTGCGTGCGTGCGTGTTTCCAGTATAAGAATTTAAGTTTTCTTTTCAACAATTAAAATTATGATGGCAGTTTTGGGCCCAAGGGTTCTTTAACTATCATTTATCTAAATCAGAAGTAGTTTTCCCCAAATCAAAAGGTTTTACATTCAACAAAGTCTGCATGGGGGAACTGTGGCAGATACCTTTATCTTGTCCAGAAGTGACCCTTTCTGGATCAAAGTATGTGAGGGTCAAAGAGTCTATAAAAGGTTATTTTTGTTCTCCCATAACAGGGAATGAACCAAAAGCCACCTGACTGGTTAATGGCATTCAT
Organism: Conger conger; assembly: GCF_963514075.1. Classification (NCBI taxonomy): domain Eukaryota; kingdom Metazoa; phylum Chordata; class Actinopteri; order Anguilliformes; family Congridae; genus Conger; species Conger conger. Next base: position 4,185,072 of record NC_083764.1, read on the forward strand.
AAATAGACGATTGCCATAGGACAGCCCAGCAGGACAGATAACAGTTTTTGAACATTCCTAGAATGTTTGGGAAATTAGGCTGATATGGTTAGCTAGTGTCTGATGCTGTTAGCTGGTGTATGACATGGTTAACTAGTGTCTGATGCTATTACCTGGTGTATGAGGCTGTTAGCTGGTGTGTGATACTGGTGGCTGGTGTCTGATGTTGTTAGCTAGTGTCTGACACGGTTAGCCAGTGTCTGATGCTGTTAGCTGGTATCTGATGCAGTTAGCCGGTGTCTGACATGGTGAGCTGGTGTCTGACACTGTTAGCTGGTGTCTGACCCTGTTAGCAGGTGTCTGACACTGTTAGCTGGTGTCTGACCCTGTTAGCAGGTGTCTGACAGTGGTAGCTTGTGTCTGACCCTGTTAGCATGTGTCTGACAGTGGTAGCTTGTGTCTGACACTGTTAGCATGTGTCTGACACTGTTAGCATGTGTCTGACAGTGGTAGCTTGTGTCTGACACTGTTAGCATGTGTCTGACAGTGGTAGCTTGTGTCTGACACTGTTAGCATGTGTCTGACACTGTTAGCATGTGTCTGACCCTGTTAGCATGTGTCTGACAGTGGTAGCTTGTGTCTGACCCTGTTAGCATGTGTCTGACAGTGGTAGCTTGTGTCTGACCCTGTTAGCATGTGTCTGACAGTGGTAGCTTGTGTCTGACACTGTTAGCATGTGTCTGACACTGTTAGCTGGTGTCTGACCCTGTTAGCAGGTGTCTAACAGTGGTAGCTTGTGTCTGACACTGTTAGCATGTGTCTGACACTGTTAGCTGGTGTCTGACCCTGTTAGCAGGTGTCTAACAGTGGTAGCTTGTGTCTGACACTGTTAGCTGGTGACTGATGTTGTTAGATGGTGTCTGACGCTGTTAGCTGGCGTCTGACACTGTTGGCTGTGTCTTAAATAAGGCTGCAAACAATGGTAAAATGTTTCAGGTCTGTTTATTTAATTATTATCTAAATCTATTTTCATTGTATTATGTGCTGGTGCAGTCAGGGAACTCATTTCTCACTCTGGTACTATACCATGAAATCCAGCAATCTAAGAAAAATATTGACAATGTTGTAGCTAGCTTTTTTGTCTATTTTTGTACTGTTATTTGGAATAACTCGAACATAATTATAAATTATGACAAAATTACATTTCACATATCTCCAATGCCATTCATAGAAATTCATATTTAGTTTCACTACAATGACATCTTACGAGAAACGGTTATGCATCATTCAGGCATTTTGGGCCAAATTCAATCTGACTGCATTGTGGACTTGTATTCTATTTTCCCATTAAATACACATCATTTTTGTTTACTTGAGTCACCACTAAATGCATGTGCTTACATTTTGGTGAGATAGTCTGACATTTTGTGAACTACAAACTTTCCAAGAAAATAAATGAACAGTTATAAATGCTTAAAGATAGTTTTTTCCTGTGAGATCCCCCCCATTGACTCTCAAAACTCAAGAGTATATTCTCACGGTTTTACCGGCCCCACCAAAAACAGTCTGCTCAATTTATGAATTCAGTAAGAATTGAATATTTATTAAAATCGATGTCTGTATTTCTACACTAAGCACAAGTGTTTTGTGTTCTTGTCTTATGAAAAATAAAATTTGGCTATAAAGGTACAAAAACATAATTAAACCAATTATGAAAAGAACATAGAACGGCAAATTATATCCGAAGCAATTTCAATGCTTGGCCTCCTGAAGGAGATTTTGGGTTGTGATGTGATGCTTATTACTGAATGTTATTACAAAAAATTACATTTCGCCCAAAATATATTTATTTAAGAGAGAAAAAAAAAAAAAGAATTAGAAAATATTTGACAGCAAGATCTTTATTTTGTGTTTTTATACTACATCTATACCTTGCTGTGTTTGCTGTCTTGGTGTTCTTCAGCTTTTAAAAAAGAGTGAAAAATATAAGTATATAGTCATTGTCAGGCTACGCTTAGGCCATTCATAATGAGTACTGTGACTGGAAACCTTTTTGATCCATTCTTTTGGAGAATTTTACGTCATAGTAATTTATTTTCAGGTCACGTTTGATTTCATTTGCACTGATCGATGTGTTCTATTGCTGATTTTGTTTATTTGTTTCTTTAAATCACAGTTATACTCAAAGCAAATGAAGAATAACAATGAAAACCTGTTTTCTGGGATTGTGTAATGTTGTGTTGTCCAGATTCTGTATAAAATCAAAAATGTAAATGATGTATCGCGTATCTGCCAGTCGAATGATGGCCGTGTCTTTAACTGATGTAATTAACAAAAATGCATAATGTCAGTGTTTTAAAACACATTTTAAATATCTTTTTTAAAAAGAAACATTAAAAACTCTAGTTAAGATGTTTGTGTAATCTTGCATGGTTAAGATGAGAATTGTCGTCGCGCTCTGTTGTGAGAGGAGAGGGTTCGGTTTCTCCCGCTCATCTGTTCTCTGTCCTTCAAGTGTCTTCATCACACCCTTCTTCCCTCTTTTGACTTTTTTACTTTCTCCTCTGGGGTCACGCCCTCCCTCTAAACACCCTTCCATCGCATTGTTGAGTAACCTTAAGCTCCTTAACTGACCAACCGATCATCTTCAATACGATTAACGGGATATGTTTTTTCATACCGTATTTTATTGGGAAACTAGCTGTCCATCTGACTGGAAAATGTGGTAAAAACGTTCCATTACGTCACCCTTTAAGAAAAACATTTACTCATACAAAAAGATTACATTCAAATTTTTGTTTTTTGTGTATTATTATTTTTTACTTCCCAGTATGCGGGACCATATTGCACTATATTTTATTATATATTAGCCTATACTATTACATAAATGAATTTGGCTCTCAGTGACATCATTTCACAATGATGGCATAACGACATTGATCGCTTTGTTAAATACAGCACTGTTAGCAGCTCTTTTGAAAGACTGCAAAATCACAACAAAAGCTATAGCTTGGTGCTAAATAAACTTAAGTCAGGACAGGTGACTTTCTCTTTGTACGCAAAGGACGCTAGTCTGTGATTGGCCCTGGCGCCCCAAAATGGGACATCTAAGGAAATCAGAGGACCCATAGTTCTCTGTGACACTGGCAATTAATTTAATGAGCATAGTTAATGAAAAAGGAGCAAACTTGTTACAACAGTATGCAGTATCTTTAAGAGTATGTTTAATTATAAATGACTAAGAAACCACTAATTGACATCAGGACCTTTTACAGGAATCTTAAGGGCATCTGGCAGCCATCTTAAGGACAATGTGGTCGCCAAAAAGACTGAGACAAGAGGAGCAATAAAAATGCAGAATCTTTTGTTCTTCTGTTCATTAATACTACTTTACTTTGGAATTGCATCCATTTCTTTGCAATTTTGATTAATTCTTGAAAATCATGAAGTAATTACATTTTTTAAATTCATTTCTGGTAGGGATCTGTGGCCAAAACACATGGAAATAGACAAATAATCTGATGGCTCACATTGTGGAGGTGCAGCTCATGTCCCACTGCTTGTAATAAGTAAAGCTTGAAAAACAAAGCAAATCTTTATGGAGGTAAATAATATACAAACATTGTGGCAATGTTCACGATCCACAGTTTCAATTTGGAAGTAGGTGGTTCTTTCAGCATCTGATGGTCAATAACATAGCTATGCGGGATATGTGTAGTTAACTATCTGTCTATCCTTATCTGGGTCGACAAAAAGAAGAGGGTCATACATATAATTATTGAATTCCCATCAATCAATCAACCTTTTAGTTTGTTATTTGAGTGTAACTTCCTGTTTCCTGTCATGTGACATTGTCCATCAGCTGTGCGTCACTCTCCATTTTACAAGAGTTTCCATTTGTCAGAGAATTTTCAGTAATTTAGACCATCTGAAATTGTCTTCCTTTGAGACAATAATGAATGTATCTACTGCACAAAAAATTACACTGAATGACTGATTGGAATATTACTCTCCTGATGTATTTATTCTCTTTTCTTAAACCGTACTTTACTTGAGAAGGGGTTACAGAACATTTATTTACCTGCCAATTCATGTATTTTTTTATTGAACCTAGCATAATTTTCATAACAAATCTGAAAACATGATTATGATTGTTTTTTTTAGTTTTTTTTTATTTCCTTTGTTATTTTTTTCTGCAAGAACTGCTATGGTGAAAATGTCAGAAGTTTTGGTGATGAAAACAATAACAAAAAAACATGTACTTACTCAGCTCACCTGGACAAAGAGATATGATTTATACATGAATCAGACAGTATTTATTTCAATTTTGTATCTTTCCATTTTAATACATTATAATGTTGTGACTGAAATGAAAAATATAAACAATTCATTTTATTATATTTCTGTGTGGTGTGTCATTTGAAATATATAGGCAATATATTTTTATGCAATAGAAATTTCCTGGATATGCAGGTTTTGAAGGTAAATATGTAAAGTCAAATTTCTCTGTCTGAATTTGAATAGGGACAAGTTTATTTGAATACTAGATTCATGAGAATAGGGCCTATTAGATTCACATATCCAATCTGCTGATACGAATGATGAATTATTAAACTTATTATTACTAGATAGATAGATAGATACTTTATTCATCCCGAGGGAAATTTTAGGCATTCAGTAGCTTATACATACACATATATACACACATATCTCACACACATACTGGTTATAACAGGACAAACAAAAGGAGTCAAATGTCAAACACAAATAGTATTTTCTAAACAAAAGAGGAATCAATAAATGTTTTCAAAGATACACACATAGATTACAGCTGTTTAGCCGATGCATTTATCCAAAGCAGCTTGGTTAGACTAAGCAGGGGCCAATCCTCCCTGGCACAATGTGGGGTTGACGGTCTTGCTCAAGGGCCCAACAGCTGCAGAGGTCTTATTGTGGCTACACAGGGGCTTGAACCACCAACCTTCCAGGTCCCGGTCAAGCACCGTAGCCACTAGCCTATAGGCTGCCCCTATGCAACACATTTAGCACAGTAAATGCTGTCTCACATAGTGATAAGTTCTCACATAGTCACACTGTGTTTTACTCCTCATTAGACATGTGCACAAAAACGGATAACCCATTCACCTCAGGACTATTTACTCCCAGACCTTACATGTTTTTCCCGAGACCCACGGAGATTTGAAATATCTTTTTGCTAAATTGTGATTTAGGCAAAGTGTACTGGTTTACTCCTGTCACCTCGGAGTGCTGTGTTCGACAGAAGAAAAAAAAAGTCTCCCTGCGCGATGCATGCTGGGATTCCGCTCTACGCCCAAAATGGCGGCAGGATTGAAAAGTTGGTGATGTTTTTACCCCACTTTGAAAACTCCTTTTTTTCTAATTTGCGCATTTTCTGAATGTAAAAAAGGTCTCGAGTACGAGGCGATATTGAAAACTTGAGTAGAGCTGGTGTTGTATGCTGATGGAAGTTGAAGTTCGTCGGTAATCTGCCTCCTGCCCCCACCCGGGTCCGGTGTTTTGCTCTCGGGAAAGTGGGGCTGAATTGTGTTTCGGCGGCGGCGCAGCGATGCCAGTAACGCAGAGAGAACCGACAATACATCCCTTGAATCCACAATGACGAGGATCTGCGGATAGACATGGAGGATGACGTAAAGAAAGCAAAAAAGGTGACTTTACCGACTATCTTCGGGGCTGAATAGCGTGTTGCTAGCTAGCTAGCTAGCGGGGGCGCCTTGATTTACATCATAGGCAACTAGCATTAAAGCTAGCTACCGTTAGCTTGGTAACTGGGCAGATTCTCTACGCTAATGCAAGCCAACCTTCGACTGACAAATGTTTTGCGTTCCGCTACCTAGCAAGCCAACAATCGTTTTACGTGTATCACAATTTAAATCGCTAATATTTGTAGTTGCATTACGATTCGACTGTAGTCTGATTCAACTAGTGTCATAGCAGTTGTCAGTTCATTGTTGTCCAAGAGAAGTGTCATTCGGGTGGCCGGAACTTCAACGAAACAAGGCTTTTTCGTGGCAGCGACCTACCTTACTGTTCGCTAATACCAAGTAGATATCGGGATGATCTTGTCATTTGTAGCTAGTTTTCTGAATATAATGACTTGCTAGTCCGTTAGCTTGCCAATTAAGACTGCTAGTGTTTACAGTCCCCCCCGCTCTCTCGCCCTTCCATGTAAAAGTTTGAGGTTAGGAGACGGTGAAGATATGAAGCTAAATACGCCCAACATGAGAATTTGGAGATAATCAGGACGAGTTCTGGCTGCAGCTATGAAGCTAAATACGCCCTGAATGGGAATTTAGAGATAATCTGTCGACATTTAGCACACTACAGCACCGCCTCTACTGTTGGCAATGAAGTCCTGTTTAAATGAAGCACGATGGTCGCGCTGGACCAGTCAGCACCGCTTAGGCCTGGTCTGACTCCTTGACCCTGTCAGTCTAACGGCAACAAGCCTTCATAAACGCATATTGGAAACCTCATAGAGCCTTCCCAACCAATCCCTCCCCGGTTTGCTTATTTTTAACATGAAAAGCGAACACTGAAGAAATATATTGATATCCGTAATTCACTTTAGCGAGCACGGCTTTTTTTGGGGGGGCAAACCATGAAAACAACTATTTACGAATAAGATTTACCCGCAGTAGATAGTATGTGCAATGCAATAATGTTTCTGTGTTTATTCAAAAATCGCTCCTGTGTTGGAGGCGCAGGACACGTGTGTCCACCGGGTGGCAGTGTTACACAGCGGACAGACTGTCAAACTCACTCTTCAGCCCTCTCATTCAAGTCACTTAAGCTGATGCTGATCCGTTGCTGTTGGCTTTAAGAGCAGCTACTTTCCAGTCGTCACCGAGGGAAGGAAAGTACCTTGGGCGAATGGGGGGGGGAGGGGGGCGGGGGGCTTTCCCTGCCGTTTGATTGGTGCCAGTGATCAGGTGACCACACTGAGAACCTCACTGACTCAACCCATCAGTCTGGATGCATGGATTAAACCGTACCATCCGAGTACATTGCGAAAATGGAACACGAGTTATTTGAGAACTGATCTCTCTGGAGATTGCAGTGACTCGTTAAGGTAAGTTAACCCATCGCGTTCAGACTGAAATGCTTACAGTAGCAATTCAAGAGGACAGTCAGCAATCTCAAAAGGGCTGTTTTTTGCCCTTATTTTTCCAGGTACATTTTTCCATTGACATATAAACTTTAGTTTTCAGGACAACAAGCAAACTGTCTTTTAAAAGCCCTGCATTGTGCTAAACCAGAATCCCTTCACGCAAATCAAATCACTGGTTGGTATCGCCTGTGGAAGTTCTCCAGGATTAGAAAATGTTTTAAGTGAAGGGGGCAGCCTATTGCTTAGTGGCTAAGATGCATGACTGGGACCTGGAAGGTTGGTGATTCAAGCCCCATTGAAGCCACAATAAGATCAGTGCAGCTGCTGGGCCCTTGTGCAAGACCCTTAACCCCACATTGGTGCAGGTGAAATTGTCCCCTGCTTAGTGTACTCAAGTGTAAGTTGCTTTGGATGAAAGCGTAAGCTAAATAGCTGTAACGTAATGTTCCAAGCGCCCGGGTCGGTCTTTGTGTTGCGGTTGTTAAACGAGATGTCAGTTCATCGGTTGTCCAGCAGAGGGCGCCCCCGTGCTGTGCTCTCTGGTTACAGGTAGGGACGGTGGTGAATCGGTAATGTCCTCGGCTGTCCCGCTGTCCTGCTGTCAGGTGATACGGGGTTTTTAAAGGAGAACTCCCCCTGGGATTGGGTGGAAGACCAAACAGGGGGTGGAGAACTTCACATTTGTAACTAGGGGGAGGTTACTGAGTTGAGTCAGCTACTGATGGAGCAACAAACCAAACTACCAGCGCTCCTGCTTTTGTACAATAAAAAGGCTCTTTAATGTGTAGTTTAACACTTGTAATGTGTAGTTTAAGACATAAAGAGCTATATAGCTCTTGCCAGCTTTAGAACTTGCCCTCTGATCTGTTTTGTTGAGTAGCTTTGAGTCTGACCCCCACATTATTCATTATACCCGCACGTGCATACATACTCTGGTGTGGTATTTCACTGAGACCTAGCACAGAGTTTCTGGCGGGTGTGATTGACAGGGGCGGAGTCTGGAGTGTCCCTCTGCAGCTGGTGTCTGTGAGCAGGAGTTTGAGGCAAGTGTTGTTACAGGAAGTGGTGGTGGCGGCACTTCCTGTTCAGGGGTGGAGTCTGTTTTGGCGTTCAGACGGGGTGAGTGTTGCGCACACGGACCGTCTCTCTCCTCCCCGGACCCGGCTCCAGCTCCAGCTCCTGCTCCAGCTCTGGCCCCTGCCTGCTCCTGCATATTTCAGGCCCGGGATAAGGTTACATGGAGGCTGAGGTGAGGGCCTGAGTTAGCGTTAACGTTAGCCACCAGTTTGGTGTGTTGCGGGGCGTTCTGTTCTCGAGCTCCTGCTCTGTGCCCACGCAGGGGTCTAAAGCTGTGTGTGTGTGTGTGTGTGTGTGTGTGTGTGTGTGTGTGTGTGTGTGTGTGTGTGTGTGTGTGTGTGTGCGCGCGCGCGCGCGCGTGTGTGTCCGTGCTTTGTCGGGTGGGAGTGCTGTTTCAGGTGTTCATGCTAATGCTGTGACAGGTGTCAGGGCTTTGCAGCTCCTGTTTGTGGTAGAAGAGGAAGGAAAAGTGTGACTTACAGTAGTTCACTTCTGCACTGAGTTCGGTCCTGCTGTGTTTCTCCACCGGGTTCAGTCTCGCCTCATCTGCGCACACTGGCAGCTATTTAGGAATGGGCAGCTCTCCTCTGGTTTATCAGAGGACTGTGTGTGTGTGTGTGTGTGTGTGTGTGTGTGTGTGTGTGTGTGTGTGTGTGTGTGTGTGTGTGTGCGCGCGCATGCATACGTACGTGCAAGCTTGAAGCAGTGACAGTGTTGTGTTTGTGGTTAGCAGTGATCTGAAAAAGCTGTAGGTCAATGTTTACGCTGATGTGAACTAACTTCCACTACAGTATTACAACAGTAATATCAACCCTATGCTATGGAATTGTGTAATATTCAAATTAATATTGGGATTATGCCATACTCAACTATAATATTGAACTGATAGACTGATGTTATGTTGATTGTATGTCATTTTTAAACGGTATGTTAATTCATATTGATTGAATGCTGTAATATTTTATCTCCATATTAACATTGAATGAATGTTGTAATATGTAGCTAAATGGTATGATGTTAAGAGCTGTTAAATTGATGGAATCAATCTGGTTGCCCTTCTTTGAACCTTTTCCAACACCTCCCTGATCTGCACACAGTAGTCTTAAGTGTGGTCTCACTGAATGCTGTAATGCTGTCTCTCTGTCGCCCCCCTGCAGCCTGGCATCGTGTCTCCGTTCAAGCGCGTGTTCCTGAAAGGGGAAAAGGGTCGGGATAAGAAGTCCCAGGAGAAGCTTACGGAACGGCGCGCCCTGCACACCGTTCCCCTGTCCCTGCCCGACCACCGCGTCGACCCGGACATCCTGCTCAATGACTACATCGAGAAGGAAGTCAAGGTACCGTGGTGGCGCCCTCTTGAGCCAAGTGCTGTCTGGTGATACCACAGCCTGTGATCCTGTTGTGTTCATCGCAGCGTAGAGCTTTGTGCTGCAGCGTTAGAGTAGTGTTGTTGCAGTGTAGAGTATGTAAGTGTGTGTGTGTGGTTGCAGTGTAGAGTACGTAATTGTGTGTTGGTACAGTGTAGAGTACGTAATTGTGTGTTATTGTTGCAGTGTAAACGTGTGTTGTTGCAGTGTAGAGTATGTAAGTGTGTGTGTGTGTATGTTGTTGCAGTGTAGAGTGTGTAATTGTTTTGTTGTTGCAGTATTTGGGGCAGCTGACCTCAGTCCCGGGGTACCTGAACCCATCCAGTCGCACAGAGGTTCTGCAGCTCATCGACAATGCCAGGGTGAGCCCTACTCCTACCACACTCTTCCCTTACTCATCACTTACTCTAACCTACACATACCCTACTCTTCCCTTACTCATCACTTACTCTAACCTACACATACCCTACTCTTCCCTTACTCATCACTTACTCTAACCTACACATATCCTACTCTTCCCTTACTCATCACTTAGTCTAACCTACACATACCCTACTCTTCACTACTCCTCAGCTACTCTAACCTACTCCTATCCTACTCATCAGTATTTCTGAATGTTATTTCAAAGGTTTTGCCCCATTTTGTTTCATAGTCTTGATGAACGTTGCTCGCTGTTGGTGCCGATACCAGTGCTGCAGTGCTCAATGCTGCTGGGCGGTTGCAGGAAGTTGGGTGGCTGAGGGTGCTAACACAAACGTGCGCTGTGCTCCGAGAGAGGTCATGTGACAGGAAGTGCCCCCCTCCCTGCAGAAGCTGCACCAGATCGCGGGTCAGCTGACGGCGGAGCTGGACGCCCTGGTCAGCCTCTCGGCGTACAACGTGAAGCTGGTGTGGCGCGACGGCGAGGACATCATCCTGCGCGTGCCCATCCACGACATCGCCGCCGCGTCCTACATCCGCGACGACGCGCTGCACCTGGTGGTGCTCAAGACGGGTGCGCGCTCAATCCCGCCCAGTCCCGCCCACAATCCCGCCCAGTCCCGCCCACAATCCCGCCGAGGCCCGCCCACAATCTCACTCTGCCCCACCCACAATCTCACTCTGCCCCACCCACAATCTCACTCTGCCCCACCCACAATTTCACTCTGCCCCACCCACAATCTCACTCTGCCCCACCCACAATCTCACTCTGCCCCACCCACAATCTCGCCACATCCGGCCCACAATCCCACCATGTTCCACCTGCAATCACACCGTGTCCCACCCACAATCACGCTCTAGTGTAAACAGATTTGTGGTTTCTTTTGGGAGACTGGTGAGGTTAACCTCTGACCTCTGACCTCTGTGCGGTGCAGCCCAGGAGCCGGGGGCGTCTCCGAGCCCCAGCGGCGGGGCGGAGGGCTCTAAATCCCCGACGCTGAGCGCTCTGACCGAGCCTGGAGCCGTGCTGCTGGAGCTCTGCAGCCTGCTGGTGCTCGCTGTGGAAAACAAGGTACTGCGTTCACACACTACAATATACACACACACTATACAATACACACACACACACACACACGCACACTACAATATACACACACACACACACACTATACTATACACACACTATACAATATATACACACACACACTGTACAATATACACACACTATACTGTACACATACATTATACAATATACATACACACACACTATACACTACATACACTGTACATACATACACTACATACATACACTATAAACTATCCACACACTATACAATATACACACACGACACTATACACTACATACA
>NC_083764.1:4207596-4260096 GCF_963514075.1 Conger conger
TTGTATATATATTGTGTGTGATTTGTGTGTATTTGTAATGTGAGCCACACTTATTGTGTTCTTTAGCCTCTTTGCAAGCTTGCTTTTCACTACTTTTTTCCTCTTCTCCTCCCTCTCTCTCCCTCTCTCTCCCCCCTCTCTCTCCCTCTCTCTCCCTCTCTCTCCCCCTCCCTCTCCCTCTCTCTCCCTCTCTCTCCCCCTCCCTCTCCCTCTCTCTCCCCCTCCCTCTCCCTCTCTCTCTCCCCTCCCTCTCTCTCTCCCCCCCTTCCTCTCCCTCTCTCTCTCTCCTCCTCTCTCTCCCCCCTCCCTCTCTCTCCTCCTCTCTCCCCCTCTCTCTCCCCCCTCCCTCTCTCTCCTCCTCTCTCCCCCTCTCTCTCCCCCTCCCTCTCCCTCTCTCTCCCTCTCTCTCCCCCTCCCTCTCCCTCTCTCTCTCCCCCTCCCTCTCCCTCTCTCTCTTCCCTCCCTCTCTCTCTCTCCCCCTCCCTCTCTCTCTCCCCCCCTTCCTCTCCCTCTCTCTCTCCTCCTCTCTCTCCCCTCCCTCTCTCTCCTCCTCTCTCCCCCTCTCTCTCCCCCCTCCCTCTCCCTCTCTCTCCCCCTCCCTCTCCCTCTCTCTCTCCCCCCTCCCTCTCCCTCTCTCTCTCTCTCTCTCTCTCTCCCCCTCTCTCTCTCTCCCTCTCTCTCTCCCCCCTCCCTCTCTCTCCCCCTCCCTCTCTCCCCCGCTCCCCCAGGCCTGCGGCCCTTCATCCCGGAGAAGGACAGCCAGCACTTTGAGAACTTCCTGGAGACGATCGGCGTGAAGGACGGGCGGGGCATCATAACGGACAGCTTCGGCCGGTACCGGCGGGCGGTGAGCTCCGCCTCCGGCTCCACCACCAATGGGAACGCGGCGGGGGAGGAGTCGGAGGAGCAGCGCGCCCCCTCGGAGGGGGACGAGTGGGACCGCATGATCTCCGACATCAGCAACGACATCGAGGCGCTGGGCTGCAGCATGGACCAGGACTCCTCCTGAGGGGGGATTCAGGGTGGGGGGTGGGGGGGGGGGGGGGGGGGGACCTGGACCTGGACTCAGCCCCCCTGCTGAGGGAGGGGATTCAGACTGAAACATGGCCACCATTTTGTCACGGTCTCTGTTGCCATTTTGCGAGGTCGGTGGCTTTGATTGGCTCAGCACAATGCGGCGGAGCCTTGAGCTTGATTGGCTGGTGTGGCTGCTCCTGGTAGGGTCTCGCGACGCCTCTGGCAACCCCGAAACTCGGAACGTGGGGCGTCCATCCGTAGCAAACCGTGGAATTGGCCTGTTACACTTGGCCTGCCAATGCCACGGTTACACAGCCTGTGTACTGTTATCTATGAGGTCCATTCAGGCTAATCTCTGCTTCAGCGACAAAGTGTTGCGCAACATGTCCACAGACCAAATCCATGGCGGTTCGACACCTTTAACGTCTGCAGATCTTTCGTAGGGTCGCAGACGCCCGTCAGAAGTGTCACACAGCCGTGATTGGTTGACTGAAACGAAGACGAAAGGTTGCCATGGCTAGGATAACGGTTTGCCACGAGGCTACCTGTTTTTATGAACGAAGATGTTTCGTTTACGTAGCTAGCTCGCGATGTGGACGGGTTTGGGAAGAAGCCGGTTGCTATAGTAACAAAGCACACCTCGTCTGGAAGCTATAAATGCGAATCGTCGGACAAAGTTCTGTTCGCAGCCATTTTGTCGCCAAAGCATAAATTAGGCTTGACCATCCCCCTAATTTCTATAGTTAACAAGTCTCCTCCCAGAGCACTTCCTGTGTGGAGTTTGCCACAGCGGTAACTCGTTATGCTTTAACAAGCTCTTACCTGCTGCTCAGAGCCAGGACACAGAGGGGAGGGGCTTCTCAAGGGGCGTTTCACTTGTGGGGGCGGGGCGTGTGTCCCCCGAGGGCCATTCTGATTGGTTGAGTTTGAGTTGCTGCTGGGATCAGCAAATCACAGTCCTCGAGGGCCAAAAAACTGCTGGTTTTCCTCCCTCCCTTTATCTGGGAGTCAGGTGAGGAGACAGTCTGACCAATCGGTAGCACTAATTGTTGAGTTAATTACCTGGGAGTATAGAGAACCAGGGCTGGATTTGATCACCCCTGGGTCAGAGTCACTTCCGTCTCGACGGCTTTCGCACAGAGCTGAGGTGTTCGGAGGCTAGCTGGTCGCTGGGTAGATGACCTTGTGTCTCAGTGCTGAAGACTAACACTTTTCTCCTGGTCCTGCAGGGGGCGCCGTTTCAGCTCCGGCCGTGTACTCACGAGAGCACTAACGTGCGGCGTAACACCGTACGTGTTAGGCAACACGCGTGTTACGGGGAGGTTTCCTTCAGTCGCTTTCGTCATGCAGGGTCAGCGAGGGTCGAGCTACAGCTGAACGTCTCAACACTGGTCAGGGTGGCGTTTCACGTACACGGCTGTTAGACCTGACGCATCGCCCCGTACCTGTCGTGCGTTCAAGACCGCGAACGTTTACGGCGAGCTATGCTCGCGGCAAACGGTTACCGTTGAACGATTTTAAATGAACATTCCATTTGGTTCGCCACCGACGCATTTTTAATGCGAATGGATGCGACGTAGAGGTCACGACTCGTTGCTTACCTGTAAGAACAAATGTCACTCTGGTTGAAGTGTATTAGCTAATGTTGGCCATCTTGAACGCGCGCCAGGCTTCCGGGTCCGTTCCACTCTCACTGATGTTATGATAATGCTGTTAATGGACAGTAGATCGTGGGCTGTCAGGTTAACAGTTACAGTAGGATGGCTCGCTAGCTTTCGTATTGATGGAGTGGAGCATGCGTAAGTTACGATAACTTGCAGATGCCTACAGCTTACAGCTGTAAACCGATATGAGAGATTATATTTTACGTGGTTATAGATCACCAGTGGCTCATGAGTGTCACAGTTCACCCACTACCTTATCCAGCTTTGTCTGGGACTTCTGTTTTTGTGCCTCTGATCATTTTTCATGAATATGAAGTGGATTTCTGCAAAATAACCTCGTGCGAAGTAAGTCTGAAAAAAAAAAATGGCGGGCCATTGTTGTAAAACTACACGAGTATTTAAAAAATAAGTGCTTTCCCTTTAGATCAGGATGGTTCCGGACCGACTGGAATCCAAAAGGCCCAGAGGTGCGTCTGTAACACCCCATGTGACTGATTTAGGGGGGGGGGGGGGGGGGGGGGGGAATTGCTGGTTCATCGGTCAGAATTTCAGAACGGTCCTGGCACAAGGGCCCGTTTTCGGTGAGGCGTCCATTCTATGGCACAGCTTGTTTTTACCATGACTGAAGTGCAGCTTTCGGGAGGTGTTTTTTGTATTATTATTTTTATTTTTATTAGTAGTAGGTGTAGCGTTCGTATTCTTGATTGGTTACTGAACACCCCGGCTTGCGGTCTGATTTGGCCCCGCCCATGTCTGAGAAGCTGCTGGGGTGTGTGGACCAATCAAATGTGCAGGAGAGGGTTAACCCTGTCCGAGTGGCATCTTCCTCACGTCTGCTGTTACAGGCCGCAAGCAGAAAAGCAACGTTCAAGTATGTCTTATCAGATGTCCTAGTGTCCTATCCTATGTCTTAGTGCCCTATCTTACATCCTAGTGCTATGTCCTAGTATCTCATGCTACATCCTTGGATCGTATGCTACAACCTACTGTCCTATCCCGTGTCCGAATATCTTATGTTAAGTCCAACATCCTATTGTCCTATCTTACGTCCTGGTGTCCTATACTACATATTAGCGTCCTATCTCACATCTTATCCTATCTTAGCTTTATCCTAGTGTCCTATCCTGTGGACCTCCTGTGGGTCTGTCAGTGCCAGTCTATAGGAGTGGAGCTTTTATACAGAATGTCCCAAGGAGCCCATTTGAGGTGTTGTGTCAAACCTCTGGGTTATTTAGGGTGAATGGGGGGGAGGGCGGTGGGGGGGGGGGGGGGGAATACCAAGAGTGCCTGTGTGCTGGGGGTGGGAGGGGTGGACTGAGTAGGGGAAGCAATAATGTTATTTCAGTAAGGAGTTTTTTTTTTTTTCCACAATATAAAACACACGCAAAAAAAACTATATATTTTTGGTTTTATTTATATTGCGGTTTTGTGCAGGCAGACACGACGGTGCTGTGGAGTGGGAAGTTGAGTCTGCTATTCTGCATTAGGGGTGCAGTGCCATGTTTCACCACTAGGGGTCAGGAGCGCTGCAGATACGCACCGGCCCGACCAGTCCAACATTTCCATTGGGCCTTTTGTTCACACATATATATGATCCTGTATATAACCATGCTTTCATTTATTTTGAGTTTTTTTTTTGTTTTGTTTTTTTTGTTTAGTGTGATAAAAGATATTATACACAAGTCTGCTGTCTGTGTGTTCTCTTATTAGTGGCAACAGAAGAAGAATTTGTGACAGACTTTTGGGCTTCTCACATTACCTTTTTACCTGTTACAGATGCTTTTAAATGTTTGTCTTAAACTCCCATATTTCCTTGATAAGGACCCACACTATTTCCAGGATTTTCTGGAGTTATAATAGTACCATGATTGGCTCATCTTGTGCATTTGTATCACACTATATTTGTGAGGACCGTATGCATGTGTTTGTTTCACCATATTTGTGAGGACCGTATGCATGTGTTTGTATCACACTATATTTTTGAGGATCGTATGCATGCGTTTGTTTCACCATATTTGTGAGGACCGTATGCATGTGTTTGTTTCACCATATTTGTGAGGACCGTATGCATGTGTGTGTTATCGAAGGCCTTTCGTGCATTTATGCTCATTAAAGCAGTTGCAACAAAAGTGGGGTGGCCTGTAGCGTAGTGGTTAAGGTAACTGACTGGGACACATAAGGTCGGTGGTTCTAATCCCGGTGTCGCCACAATAAGATCGCGTTGGGCCCCTGAGCAAGGCCCTTAACCCTGCATTACTCCAGGGGAGGATTGTCTCCTGCTTAGTCTAATCAACTGTATGTTGCTCTGGATAAGTGCGTCTGCCAAATGCCAGTAATATATATAATGTAGAAATACCACATTGTCCAACATTATGGTTTTCAAACTCACACCACACAGACCAGAGTTCTCGGTTTGCAATTTATTTATTTAGGTGTCATCAAATCACTGGGCCAGGTAAGTATAAACACGTGGTGCCCCGGAGAGTGGGACAGGTAAGTATAGACGCATGATGCAGAGAATGGAACAGGTGAATTGTACCTTATCTGACCTGAGTTCTGTAGTAAGAATGTAGGACTTTGGTATGCACTTATTACATGTCACTTTGGATAAAAGCATCTGCTCCAAAAATATAATGTAAAAATTTACTGAGGATTTGGATAATCAGATTTATTTGGTTCATAAGAACACTGGTGGAAATTACAACTTGCTTCCTGCCTGGCTTTAAGCTGGGTTGACAAGATTGACGGTTGGGGATGTTCAAGCTGACAAGACCGTTGAGATGGCAACCATGCTGGCAGACCGTCACCAAACTGGCGTTTGGCTGGAAGCTGGTAGCTTAAATTTCCACCAGGGAAGCTCAACACTATAAATATTCAAAAAAGGAACTGTCAACACAATGTCGTTTTCACAGTCAAATGAGTTTGAAGTTCAAAACTGCGTTCAAAAAGAGAAAACGTGACACAATCAACAGGCGAGACACGAATTCGAGCACTGCATACAGTGGAAATCAGTACGATTCACACAAGAAAGAAAAATAATTGTGCAAGAATTGTTATCGATACGCCCGCAACCCTACAAACCCCGCCCACGTCCTTACCCACCATGCAAAGAAGGAGCTGTCAATCAGCTCTGCGACGTCATACAAGCATCGTGAGAGGTTTTGTAACTTTTAGTTTTACACTAGCTAGCAACAATCAACAAGTAGTTGTCTAGCTATATCTAATATAGGCTATTACATTATATGAGAGGAATATACACGTGTCCGGTCGTAGCGTCGAAAGGTTAGTAATGGCATTTTATTAAACTCGTACTACTACGTACTTCCTTGGCTAGCCAATATTTCGGTTTCCGTAATCTTGGCGCCTCGTAACCTTGATGTTTAATTTACAAGTGAAAACGGGCCTGTCGTTGGAAGGTTATTCGGATATTGCGATATGTTAAAAGTATCCCCTTCAGATAAGTTACTGACGAAATGACAGCTTCGTGTGGTGTGTAGCACTCGGCTTAAATTATAAAAGAGCTGGAGTCCGTTGTTCGTACTTTGTTTTGCCGAGTCTTCAATTTCACAGTCACTTACAGCATCTGACTGCTTCCTTTCTTTAGTTTTGTGCACTTTAATTTGTTGGCATGACTAAATTGGAAAGCCAAATGCTGTAACTCCAACGTAATTTACAGGGAAAGCCTACTCAGAGTCATTTATAAAGGACTCGTTTGTGCGCTGCCTGCTGGTGTTGTCAGTACTGGACGGCTATAACTTTATACGATTAATTTATCCTCTTCTCATTAAATGAACGCTCTAGAGACACGACAGATCGAACCATCTCACAACTTCAGCGAAGAATAAGCCGGATAAGCCTTAACGATAACGACCTGTATTTATTTCCCCATCCAGAAATACAGGTATGCACTCACGTCTCGTGTGGAGCTTGTGTCGTCGAGGCAATTCCCATTGTTGATGTCAATCTTTTAACTATTTTAGCACAGCTAATCTGGCATCTAGCGATTAACCAATGAATGCTGCGAGGGTATGGGGGGAGGTGGAGTGGCTTTAAATCCTGTATTGAAATTGTATTTTGTGCGAGATAACTTTAATTATTTTTTAATTAATTTTTTACTCTCATTAGTGAGTTTCATAATTGCGCTGGCCCCTAAATTGTTACCGCAAATGGTTTTGTTTTGCCCGTTCGCAGCACTGTGATTGGACCGACCGGACGGTCCCTGAAACATTTGCCTGTGGAGAGGTGAGAGGGCCGTCCCGCAGCAAGTCCCGCCCACCCGTTAGAGGATGTTACCCAGCATCCTCCTGTTCCTCTCGGTGGCCCTGGCCGCCGGCGAACGGGCGGGAAACGCCACGGCAACGGGCGCGCCCTTGCTGCTGGTCTCCTTCGACGGCTTCCGGGCGGACTACCTGAAGCGGTACCCCTTCCCCAACCTGCAGCGGTTCTTCTCCGAGGGCGTGCTGGTGGAGGAGCTGCTCAACGCCTTCGTCACCAAGACCTTCCCGAACCACTACAGCCTCGCGACGGGCCTCTACCCCGAGAGCCACGGCATCGTCGCCGGCAGGATGTACGACGCCGCCGCGCGGGAGCGCTCCTCCTTCCGCGACCCCTTCTGGTGGAACCAGGCCACGCCCATCTGGGTGACGGCGCAGGAGGCGGGGCTCAAGACGGCGTCCGCCATGTGGCCCGGCACGGACGTGGCCATCCACAACCAGACCGCCACGCACTTCCTGCCCTACGACCCCGACGTCACCTTCCAGGAGCGCCTGGCCAACGTGACTGGCTGGCTGGCGCGGGACGAGGCCGTCCGGTTCGCCACGCTGTACTGGGAGGAGCCGGACCGCTCCGGGCACCGCTACGGCCCGGATAACGCCACCGAGATGGGGCGGGTCCTGGCGGAGGTGGACGAGCTGATCGGTCAGCTGGTGGAGCGGCTGAACAGCTCGGGGCTGTGGGGGCGGGTCAACGTCATCCTGACCAGCGACCACGGGATGGCGCAGTGCTCCCGGGAGCGCCTCATCCGATTGGACGGCTGTCTGGACCCCGCCAATTACACCGTGGTGGACCTCACCCCCGTGGGGGCCATCATCCCGATTGGCGGTGAGGACTTCTGAAATCTGAAATCTAAAATCTGAAATATGAAATCTAAAATCACTTTTTCCTCAATTCAGTCAATTCCTCATACAACCATACAAACACCTCTTGAAGTGTATATTTCATGAAAGTTAATATCATTGTCATTTTCACACCAAAGCTGTTTTTCCATCCACTTCCTTGAAAATTACTTGAATTTAGATTTTTCACCTCCTCTTGTGCATGAAGTGATCAAATGTCTCTCAGTTTTCCGTGCCCCTCTAATCAATATCCTTTCACAGAGGCGGGCATTCTCCCCGCCACCCCACTCCCCATCCTCATTTCATAACCGTCAAATCGACTCCTTGCCCTTCAGAATTTCCCCTGAGCTGTTGTTTCACTTTAGCGTCGTATTGGGGAAGCTGGTGCTGCTTTAACTTTCATTTCAGCTCGTCTTTAACCCTTTAAGCGCACTGTGTGACGAGAACGTTCTTAACTCAACATTCTAATGCTGATGTCACAATCACCACTGGCAATTGGAATCCAACAGAGTTCTAGAACTCTTAAGACTTAGAATTTTGGAAAGAAAACATTAATTCATCCATTATCCTAACCAGCTTTATCCTGAACAGGGTTGCAGGGGGCTGGAGCCTATCCCAGCATACATTGGGTGAAAGGCAGGAATACACCCTGGACAGGTCGCCAGTCCATCGCAGGGCACACACACCATTCACTCACACACTCATACCTACGGGCAATTTAGACTCTCCGATCAGCCTAACCTGCATGTCTTTGGACTGTGGGAGGAAACCGGACTACCCGGAGGAAACCCACGCAGACACGGGGAGAACATGCAAACTCCACAAAAAAAAAAAAAAAAAGCCTACTCTTCAATGGGTTACATTAATTTAAGTGTATTTGCATTCATTTGTCGACATCCCGTTTGGTCCCCAAGCATCGTCTCAAAGCAATCAGGGCCCTGTCGTGTTCCATGTCACCTCCCAGACCCACGACGAACCTCGTGATTAAACGTGAATTAGACCTGGCCGTGACAGACCCAGGCTAACTATGTTTCCCATGGTGGCGCAGCTTACCAAAGCTGACAAATTACCAAATGACCAGATTCTAAAAGCATGTAGTGTTGAGAATCTTACTGCATCCACGACAAGCTGTAAGAGAGGTAACCCGAGATCGTAACCTGGATTTGTACAAATGGGAGTGTTGGAGAGCAAAAGGTCAAAGGTCGTATTGTGTGTGATTGGCAATGAATACCTCTAATCCCCCCCACCGCTCCAAACACAAGAATTAATGTAGCATTTTTGTTGTCGTGTGTGTGTGTGTGTGTGTGTGTGTGTGTGTGCGGACAGACCCTGCGCTGGTTTACCAGGCTCTGAGCGGATGCCACCCCCACATGAGGGTCTACCTGAAGGAGGAGATGCCTGATAGGCTGCATTACCAGCACAACGCGAGGATCCAGCCAATCATGCTGCTCGCTGATGAAGGGTGGACGATCGTGCAGCACGGGAACCTGCCCCGACGTGAGAGACTTACTTTTTCTACTTTACACCACCTAACCCCAACGCACACCACCCTAACGCTGATCGCTAATGTCAAAAATACAAATTAACCATTGCTAATAAATCAATTTTGATGGTAATAATTATTACTAGTAGTATTTTTGACATTAGGATACTAAGTGCTTCTACGTCTATTACTATCAGTGCTAATAATGATAGTAATAATAAGACTTTTTTTCTTCTTTACATTTTGCAGTTGGCGACCACGGTTACGACAACTCCCTTCCCAGCATGCACCCCTTCCTGGCGGCGCGGGGCCCGGCGTTCGGGCGGGGCCGGCGGGTTTCGGGGCTGAGCAACGTGGACCTGTACCCGCTCATGTGCCAGCTCCTGGGGCTGGAGGGGAGGCCCAACAACGGCAGCCTGGCCCGGGCGCGGTGCCTGCTGGCCGGGGTGAGCTGCCCGGGCCTGGGCCAGATGGTGGGCCTGGTGGTGGGGGTCCTCCTGGTGCTCAGCACCCTCACCTGCCTCTTCGTCCTCCTCAAGAACAAAATGGCCGCCGTGGACCGGCCCTTTTCCCGCCTGGAACTGCAGCAGGACGACGACGACGACGACCCTCTGATTGGCTGAATGGAGGAGATTGAGGAGGAGGAGCCATAAGACTGGCTTCGGATCCGTCCGCACGACGACGACCCTGTGATTGGCTGAATGGAGGAGATTGAGGAGGAGGAGCCTTAAGACTGGCTTCGGAATCCGTCCGCACCAGGAATGGTAGCTATAACGATAACTATAGATATGGCCTTTTAAAAATCGAAACCTAACTGAAGAGTCCACACCTTAACTTCTGCATAATGACCGCGATGGTGACAAATTGCCTTCAGAGTGATTTTTTTCTAGCTGCATATCATTTACGCAGATCAGAAAATGTTGTACTTTCATCACTTGCGTGGGTTTCAGTACCTACGTGAGAACAGATTGTAACCTTGTGTTTCCGTGAGTGAGAAGCTTAAGCTTTTGTCGGAAATGTCCTAATTTAGCTCTTAATTGATTTATAGTAATTAGTAAATTAGACGAACAACAAGAGGTTGGAAAGTAGTTCCTTCCTCTGAAAAAAGTCTACAGGAAATAAAGACTCCAGCATCATATTTACACTTTCATATTTACACTCCTTCATATTAGACCCAGTAAGACATAGGATGAAAAATGTACTTGAATTAAATGATTTTATCACCATGGCAACAAGCAGGACAGGGCGTCATTTTACAATAAGGGCACATTAACTGGCATTAACTAATATAGTTGATAACATTAATTAATTGGTGTACAAATACATTAAGCATGAAATATGTAATATCATTAATGTATTTAATGTATTAACTCGTGTAACATGAGCAAACTATAGGATAAACTTTAAATGTGTTAACCATTAACACATACATCAGCAGTTTTTCCTTCCAATTATTAACTAATGTTGCTGTTAACATGAATTAATAATGTACAAATACATAAACAAAGCTGTACATTTTAAATTCCCAGTAGTTGGTCAACAGCCAATGCCAATTCATGTAACCTTATTGTAGTTAAAATAAAATAACACGCCGTCTTCATGCCACAGACAAACCAAACCGAACAGGACTAGCATACACTGTTCTTGTACTATGTTGCTACTTTTCCTGTAAGAATGTTTGATAGCTACACACATCCTGTCCACACATACTTCACTTTTTCCAAAAATGGCACAAATGACACTTTATAGGGCCCCGCCCCTCTCTGTACGGCTTGGTACTGAGGCTTGAGGTCCAGGCCAGCGGTGGTATTTATTGTGTCCGGTTCCTGAACGCTTGTCGTGTTTGCGTGTCGAGTGGCTTCGTAGCTCAGTGCTGCGGAGGGACAACGATCTCTCGTGGCGATGCAGCGGTGGTAAAAGCGGCCTTTTGCAGTAAAGTGTAGCGGCGCTGTACGAATGTAGCCCAGCCGCTTTGAAGCGACGCTGAGGCTGTACGATCTTAAAAAGGGAGAGAATGGGGCCACACGTGTGGCACAGTCCAGCTCTTAAGCAATACGCAAGGTCCTGTGTGGCAGCGGGTTTGAGTCCCCCACCGTGGAACTTTCTTCACTGTCTGTTACCTTCTCTGCTGTACTGTATGTATATTTTTTTTTAAAAAGAGCTGTTACTTATTTGTTGAAAAGTGGAAAAAAGTTCAAGTTTCATTTTCTGGATTGATGTGGGTTAAATTAAATAATTTAAAGGTATTTTTTGATATGTGATCTTGGTCAAAGCTATGCAAAGAACTGTTTCTAAGGGTTAGGGTTATCGCATTTGTAACTTTTTTAATTGTAAGAAAATGGCACCAAAGTTTTTTTGGCTTGTTGTGGTTTTGGTTGGTGTGCTCAGTTTTTTGTTTACTGTCTGAAATAACTTTCTGTCTTTTTGAATAATCAATCAAAACCTTTTACTTGACATTTATTTATTTGCTTGAAGGTTGCATTGCAGGTACATTTCTTGCTCTATTGTAGAAGGTAAAGCCTTCTCCCCAGGAATATTGGGTGTATAAAATCCACACAGTTGAATTTGATAAGGGAACTGGTATCACAGACGCATATTAAGTCTAAGTCCTAAACAAAATAAAATTTTGCTTGATTCTCCATAACTCAGGACAAAGCTTAAGCTGTGTCTATAATACCGGCCCTATATTACACAAGTCCAGAGCCGGTTTCTCTATGGTCCTGGTGAACACACAAATACTGCTGTATGGATGCATAGTGAACACATCAATATTTCTGTATGAGTGCATATTTGCATGTCTGACATTGTGAAGTAGTACCTTTTTTTTTTTACTGCTATTTCAAATAGAATGAAAAGATGAGAAATGTGTTCAATCTCTTGAGATTCACTGGAGAATTAATTGTGCAGTGTGCCTGTATATTTCGCCTAAATGGAAATAAAATCTTTGAAATAATTTCTTAATTTTTTCGTCCTCGTTTGGAAGGTCATTTGTCCTCGCGCTGGAGTCCCAGCCCTGCTCCATGAAAGGGTCAGTGGCAGAACAGCCCCCACTTTATTTACCGTATGCGTGATAACACTATCTGTTAAACCTTCCGCTGGGGCGGAGATTAACTATACTATCAGTCACCCCCCAGCACTGTTCCGCCACGTCTGCCATTTCCTGAAAAGCAAGGCGTCGCTGCGTGTGAAAGTGTACGCACCCCAAAACCGGGAATCCCCCCCAAAACACACGTCCAGCTCGTGAGGCGTACTCAGTGTTCTCTCTTGTCCGAGGAGGTTCACTTGTCCTCTGCATTTGCTCCATCCTAGCTACTTGGGAGCAATGTGTGGTTAAGGGCCCAACAGCTGTGTGGATCTTATTGAGGCTACACCGGGGCTTGAACCACAAACCTTCCGGGTCCCAGTCAAGCACCTTAGCCACTAGGCTACAAGCTGCCCATTAAGTCTCCCACATTAGCATCAAACATGCAGACTCCACAGTCCGGCTCAGTGGGAGGCCAAAGGCACACTTTGTGCACCTGTCTGATAAAACTGAATACAAAATAAACAAGAAGAGAAAGAAAAACTTTTCATTTATTTTAATTTTATTTTTTTTCCCCCCCCAGAGTGAATTTGGGGGAAACTTGACATTTTTTCGATGTCAGGGCTTCCGGAACTTTTCAACAGGATCATTCTGGAACATTCCCTGTACAGTGCATGCATTCCAATGAGAATTGAATGGACATAAAGAGGAACAGGACAACAGCAACAAATGATGAATTATTAACAGTAAGGCAGCCACTGTCACACATAATGCATAAAAATATATTATTTAAAATTCCTGGTAGCTGTAGCTGGTAAAACTACATCACAGTGCTAACGTCCCTTTGCATGGGAGATTTGACCGCTGTGAGCAAAGTTCTCAGACCACTTCAGGAAACGCATTGAGAGAAATACTATATTTAATCTCATCTGCCCAAACCTGTCCCTCAAGATCTTCCTTCCAACCCAAATTCAGGACACCTGATTCTACTCATTTGCTCAACGAGATCTCATTCTGTTGAAGATGCGAGGTGTGCTTTGTTAGGGTTGGAGTGGAAACCTACAGGAAGGTAGATCTCCAGGATAATATGTAATATAATATCCGGACATATGTCAAAAGCAGCAGTCGAGTGAGTGGTGCTCACGTTAGCAACGGTTGCTATGAGGGAACAACCAGAAAGCTCCGTGCTCGTAGCTCCGGGCTCCCGAGTCAGAGCGACCGAGTTTCCGAGTTCACAAGCGAGGCGTCGCTCGTTCCCGAGACGGTCCGAGACACTTTGCGCACAGCCCGGCAAGCTCATTCCCATTCTAACATTTAGTGCAAAACAGAAACTCTGAAAACACTTATTTTACAAAAGAAAACAAAATTCAGGACACACGTAATACTAATGCCATTACCACAGATAAAGCATTTTTAAAGTTCAAACATGAAAAAAAAAAAACATTACATAGAAGACCCATCACTAAGGAGATTTTCCTGTGCACCGCCACGGAAGCCATTGTGGCTCTGCTCATGCCGCCATGATGGCTCAGTTTCCACCGAAACTTCAATCTGCAAGTTGAGCAGTGTCTTCATACTGCATGTGAATCTACACAGCAATCACCAGCAATGACTCTCTCTTCTTCAAAAAGGAAGCCATGTCTACGTTAAGTAAAAACACTATTTTCTGATTTCCTCCCAACACATAAAAGAAAGAACCAGATCTTAATTATGTATCGAAATTATTTAGTAGTTACAAGTATTCCTCACAATGTGTCATTTAATGTAATTAATGCCAGGTAAAGCAACAAAGTCACCAAATAAATACTGTACTTCTGCGACACGGAGACAGACTGGCAGAAACCAATCAGAAAAGGCAAAAAGGGTACTTGATTTTTTACTGATCTCTCACGCAAGCAGGGCTTCACCACTCCAATCTTTACTCAACTATAAAGTACTATATTCTACTCTACTCCACTCTACTGTACTCTTCCTGGTTATACCTTATATCACAGTGAGGAAAGTTCACATTGGGTAATTCAAAGTGTGCAAAGTTTTCTCCATTTTTATGGTAGCAGGTCTTCTGAATAATTCACCGATAACTTTCACATACAACACTCCCTTTACCACAGCCTATCAAAAAGCCACTCAAGCAACAAACAAAGAAACCTTAAAAACCACCTTAAGACACACATCTATGCATCTGATTCCAGTTACATATCTCCCTTATACTGAACCCGAGGAACAGAATTCCCTTCCATTCTGAAAACTGGCTTAGATATGAGTAGCCTTTGACAATAAGGCAGAGAAACACGTCCACTCATAGTGCGGCTACACTGCTAATGGTTATGACACTGAACCTAAACCTAAAACGATCATGTTCACCAACAGTCCCACACACAGGCGCATGCATGCTCTCTCTCACACACACACACACACACACACACACACACACACACACACACACACACACACACACACACACACACACACACACTCTCCCTCACACACAGACACACACACACACACGCTCCCTCACACACAGACACACACACACACTCTCTCTCCCTCACACACAGACACACACACACACACACACACACACACACACACACACACACACACACTCTCCCTCACACACAGACACACACACACACGCTCCCTCACACACAGACACACACACACACTCTCTCTCCCTCTCACACACACACACACACACACACACACACACAGACACAGACACACACACACGCTCCCTCACACACAGACACACAGTGACCCTGAGGGTTATATCTCCAGATGGTCCTGTAGGAGGGGCCTGGAGATCTCCATGTTGCCAATGGGCGTGGCCGGAAGCTGGCGGAGGGTCACCTGCCTCAGGAACACCAGGAGGAACCCGCCCACCAAGGCCACGCCCAATAGGGAGCCCACCACACGGGCGTAGGTGGGGTCAGTGACGCGCGGGGGCGGGGCCGGTGTGGGAGGGGGCGTGGCTTCGCGCAGCAGGTCCCGCACGTTGGCCAATGAGCCGTTGTTCGGGGCGGGGGGCAGATCCAAGATGTGGCACATGAGCGGGTACAAGTCCACGGAGCGCGCCCACGTCTTGTTGTACCCCTGCCGAAAGGCGGGGCCGCGGGCCACAAACACGGGGTGCATGCTGGGTAGGGCGTTGTCGTATCCATGGTTACCATCTGGACCAAGAGAAGCGGGGAGAGAGAGAGTGCAGGTGTATCATGGGAAACGAAGTGACAGATTACAGCAGCAAGGAGTATAATCAACTCGGTAACAAATTTGATTATTGCACAACTAAATGAATTGAGGTTTGCTGGCTGTTTCAGTACTAAATTAATTGAGGCTTGCTGGCTGTTTCAGTACTAAATGAATTGAGGCTTGCTGGCTGTTTCAGTACTAAATGAATTGAGGCTTGCTGGCTGTTTCAGTACTAAATGAATTGAGGCTTGCTGGCTGTTTCAGCACTAAATGAATTGAGGCTTGCTGGCTGTTTCAGCACTAAATGAATTGAGGCTTGCTGGCTGTTTCAGGACTCACGCATGAGGCCGTCGCTCCGGTTCTGCACGACGGTCCAGCCTTCCTCCGCGGCGAGGACGAGGGGCATGATGCGGCCGCTGTGCCGGTAGTGGAACCGCTCGGGGATCTCCTCCTTTCTGTACACGCGCAGGCTGGGGTGGGCGCCGGCCAGGGCGTGGTACACCTCCTCCAGCCTCCCTGGAGCGCAGACACACGGGGGAGACAAACCAGAGTAACGACACCGCACGACACATGGGTCAAGGGACCAGCTACTCTAACCCTGGCTACAGGGTAGTCTGTAGCCACGTGGCTAAGGTACATGACTGGTTCAAGCCCCAGTGTAGCCACAATAAGATCAGTGCAGCTATTGGGCCCTTGAGCATGGCCCTTAACCCCACATTGCTCCACGGGGGATTGGCCCCGGCTTAGTCTAATCAACTGTCAGTTGCTTTGGATAAAACCGTCAGCTAAATAGCACATTTCATTTACTAACGGTGGGTGTAGATTACGGGACTTGAGGGCTCCCGATTGTTATTTTCAGATTGGCAAGAAAATCGTTGAGATGCTGTTCCAACCCGATCCGACTGGCTTAAAAACATGTGGGCACGATTGAATGCGTGTCAGGTCCTAGGAGTGGAGTCTGTGTTTGGAGGCGCTGGTGTGTCAGGTGTGAGAGGTCGTGGGAGTAGAGTCTGTGTTTGGAGGCGCTGGTGTGAGAGGTCGTGGGAGTAGAGTTTGTGTTTGGAGGCGCTGGTGTGAGAGGTCGTGGGAGTAGAGTTTGTGTTTGGAGGCGTTGGTCTGTCAGGTGTGAGAGGTCGTGGGAGTAGAGTCTGTGTTTGGAGGCGCTGGTGTGAGAGGTCGTGGGAGTAGAGTCTGTGTTTGGAGGCGCCGGTGTTCTGACCTTCCCTGGGCAGGATGCCCACCACGGGGCTCTTGCCGACCCAGGTGTACTGGTCCCTGCTCAGGTACTCGTCCAGCTCCACCACCCGCTCGGGCGACATCTGCGCCATCCCGTGGTCGCTCGTGACGACCAGGTTCACGCGCTCGTACAGCCCCGCCTTGCGCAGCTCCTCCCGCAGGAAGCCCAGCTTGGCGTCCACGTCGGCGATGACGTCGTCCATCAGGGGGCTGTCGGGCCCGAAGGCGTGGCCGCTGAGGTCAGGCTCCTCCCAGTACAGGAGCCCCAGCCTGATTGGCGGCTGCTCCTCCTCCTCCCCCCCCCGCGAGAACCAGCCCAGCAGGCCGCGCACGCGCTCCTCGAACTCCACGGAGCCGTTGTAGGGCAGGTAGCGGGTGGGGTACGTCCCGCGAATCGGCACGTCGGACCCGGGCCACATGACCGCGCCGCTTCCGTGCCCCGCCCTCTGATTGGTCACCCACAGGGGCTCCGCCCCGTCCCACCAGCGCGGGTCGCGGGAGCCCGGCCGGCCCGGGGCGAAGGTGGCGTTGAGGTCGGGGTCGTACATCTCGTTGGCCACCACGCCGTGGCTCTCGGCGAAGAGCCCCGTCACCAGGGTGTAGTGGTCGGGGAAGGTCTCGGTGACGTAGGCGCTCTCGATCTGCTCCACGCCGACCCCCTCCTCCAGCAGCGCCCGGAAGTTGGGCGCGGGAACGCGCCGGACGTAGTCCCAGCGGAAGCCGTCGAACGAGACCAGCAGGAGGCGCTGGAGGTCCCGGGGCCGACAGGCGGGGAGCAGCGTCGCCATGGCGACGACTCCCAGCAGGAAGCGGGCGCTGACTTCACCGTCTGCCATCTTACAGCGGGAAACAGAGCGCCAAAAACACAGAACACAAATGTACAAATGCATTACAGAGCACTCAAACACAAACACCACATTATACACTGGGACGCTGATATATAAACACATTACACACCGAATATTCAAAACACAAACGTTACACACCAAGTACTAAAATGCAAACGTCACATTAAACACTGGGGCACAAATACATAAACACATTGCACACCAAATATTCGAAACACAAACATTACCCAGAGGGTACCCAAACACAAATATCACATTACACACTGGGGCACAAAAACACTCAACACAAATATATCAACACATTACACACACTACTCAAAGCACAAACAAGGCAGGCTGGGCCAGAGAAACACAAACATCACATCACACACGCAGTGCTCAACATAATATTAATAATAATATTTGTTTTTGGTTTTTTAATGTGAAATTTTATGCAAAATCGTTGATATTATCAAAAAACAAAATGACTCTGCAAACATAACTGCATTGATTTTTAAAACTCTTATTTTATTTGTAAAGCACATACACGTCCATTTCTCGTATGTAACGTTAGCTCAAGTTAGCGGTGAACTTCGTAAACAAACGTCACATATAGGTAAGCAAGTTATTGCTATTTGGATGACAAATAAAAGGCAAGATCATTCTTGAATATTGCTTCCATAACGTTCGTCAGCAGCGTTATGGAATTTAATATTTGGGTGGTTATATTTTTTTTACTGTGAAGAAATCCTGTTGAAATTAGCCGCCTAGTTCTTTCAGTTTCAAGTGTATAACGCTAGAACGCTTGTAGGCTAATTAGCAGCGCGTAGCCTGCCATGATCTTCCCTACACTCAAGGTTCATACGAGGTAAACCTTTATAACTACCGCCCTGTATTGGCTATACTCGGTCGTCGAGATGCAGCGACGAAGCTATAAAAATCAGCCAACGTTAGCGAACTTGCTAGCTAACGTAAGCTAGACAGCAATCGTGCTATAAGCAAATTGTTGCTCAATGCGGTTCACGCCAATTGCAAAATATGTAAACGGTAAAATGTACTTTATTTGTCGCATAAGACCTGAGAAATCAACATTGCAAAAGATGAAAAGACATTTACGTTGCATGCAATTTGACATGCCTACCTTGTTATTGCAGACCTGCACTTGCTGAATATAAAGAAGACGTTTCTCAAACCGGAAGTCCCGCCCACAACCTGTTATAACGGGAACTATTGTAGGCGTTAGCCAAAACAACTTCCAAGTGACTTCAAAACATTGCTAATAATTAGTGCGTAGAATTACATACCTTTGACCAGACGAAGAACATACTCTGCGACTAAGGTAATTATTAGCAATGTAGACGAAGCGATTATCCATCGTCAGAGCAAATGGATATGCTGTATGATATGATAACATCTTGCATTCAAGATTTGAACAAAAATAATTCTCAGCAAAGCATGGTCTCTGAAAAATGACAAAGAAAATAAATGATTTATGAAGTGATGAGGTTTTCGATAGCAGTGGGTCTTAAATGGTTCTGAGGAGCATTTCAGTATTTTGCTCCAATTACCTGATATTACAAAAGCTACAGGGGTGGAAAATTCCAGTAGAGGAGAGCCGGAGTGTCTCCAGGTTTTTGTTTCCACCAGTTCACTCAAAGATTAGATCACGGTGGGTCAATTGCAGTGTGCTGAGGTGGAGTGAAAGCACAGAATTCCGTATCATCTCGCGGCGCTGTGCATCCTCGTCGTGGCCACAAGGGGTCAGGCTAGTGCAGTTTTGAATCCAGGTTCTTCTCAACAACCTGTTGGCACAGAATTATGTATTTAGCTTCCGTTTCTTCACTGTTAAACATTTCCAAGAACAAGTAATTAAAACATCCCAAGTGCTGTAACTATGTGTATCTGCTTGAGCATTAAAACAAATTAAATGACTAGCTGCGTAAAAATCTTCTCCCATGTTTTAAATATGAGGCTATGATAGTTTGCAAGGGTCTAATAGTTTAAGGGTCAGTTTAACAGACACAGATTAAGCCTTGCCCTACACTAAATAAAATTTTGAATGGAGATTTTACATACAAACCCCAATTTAGTCCAGGATTAATATGAATCCATGTCAGTGAAACCAGCATTTAAACTAAATTTCGAAATACCGACGGCTTTAGGACTTTAGGAGGTTCCTGTCCCGTAGACTTGTCCATTTCGACGTTGGACGCGTCCGTACATCGCAGCACATGCGCCTCATTAGACACAGACACGGATCCGTCCCTGAACACAAAACCGTATCCGGGCAACCAAAACCTGACACAACCCCCACCCACCCATCCACCCCCCTCTTTCGAATGGTCCCTCAAAAAACAGAAAATTCTCAAACCAGTGTGAAGAAGCGGAGAAATCTCTGGAGGGTGAAACAACTCAGCTGCGCATGTAGTGGAGTGGAGGCGAAAAGGGACATACGTTTTGAAGAAGGTGAGTCGGCGCTGTTCGAAAAAAAATATGAAGCCTCATATTCAGTTGATAGGAACCGGGATGATCTTAATCCCCAGCCCAACTGCCCCAAACATTAAATCTGCTAAATTTTCAAACCTTGATTTCCACCAGCGCGGTAGTAGTTTGGGCATTGCAGGCAATTAGTAGCATTACTGTGTTGCTTACTTATTATCTTTGTAGCTTATTGTTTATTTATTTATTATTTTTTATTAATGGTGTACATTGTTTATTTAACATCTAGAAATATTTGCAAATACGTATTCGTCTTTTTGTAGCTCGATAATGAGGATTGAGTCAATTAGGGCTAAGGCAGCCTTTTTGCCCTGCAGGCTAATTAGTTAGTAGGCTACCGATGCATTGTTAGTGGTGGATACGAAGTTAAAACCATACTATATGGCACTTATAAAGTTGTTCCCTGTGATAGGTTTGTGGATGTTCAATTACATAGCCATGCAGTTCGGCGGGCGGGAGGGGACGGATCGAGATGCGCTGCTAGACGCACAAAGCCACTGGCAGATGGCTAATAACCGTTATAAAAAGTTGTTTTTCAACCCACAGTTTTGAAGCAATGAAAGGCATCTTCCCTTTGCTAATGAAACGGCGGTTACTTGCCGTCTGATGCACGGTTCTTTGCTAGAGCTTTTTAGTGAAGTTTTTGTTCTTTCAGAGAATAGCACGTGCCCATCCATCTGCGCTCTCCAAAACATGCTATATTAACCCTGAACGTACTATGAGCGCAGTTTATTTCCACATAGAATAGTTTAATATTTGTATCATGAGGGCTGAAC
This sequence comes from Conger conger, assembly GCF_963514075.1. Classification (NCBI taxonomy): domain Eukaryota; kingdom Metazoa; phylum Chordata; class Actinopteri; order Anguilliformes; family Congridae; genus Conger; species Conger conger. The sequence goes on from NC_083764.1 coordinate 4,228,424, forward strand.
ACGTCTGTCAATTCAACGTTTGTCAGGTTGTAGTTTACGCTCGCACTTCTTTACGACTGACTAAAGGGTGTTAGCTTTACGTTGCTGAACACGTTATATTGCCTTATTATGGTCATTAACCTACCAGAGTGACTTGGAAAAACAACAGAGCCAAGTATATCCAATTGAATCAGTCGCGAGAGCAAGCGGAGCACCATAAAAGCACCAAATGCCAGCCTCGCCCCATAAAACAACTCTTACATTTGTACAGGTGACATCCATACTAAACAATGCAGCGTGTTATAAACAATCCTAAAATAAATCCAAGATGAATGCAGTGTGACCTACGTGTGCATGAGTTGTTCTATTCACTCGGTATAAACCCGGTATAAACCCGGCGGCTGAACGGACGTGTAAAACAATGCTAATACGCTATAAAGACCCTGCACCTTGCTTTTTAACCCCTTACGCTGTGAGGTCACACATATCTGATCGAGACCTTAGAATTACAATGTTCAAACTGACAATTTCATATGATTTTGATATTGTACATTTTTGGGTGCATGTCATGTTGATCTTTGGAGAACTGCCCTGCATTTCAGTTTTGCCGTTTCAGGATGCGAGAAAAAAAGCTCAGTATCTCAAAGCTACTCGGAACACAGCTGTGACCTTGGAATCGTAAGGTTCTAAGATTTTGAGTGTTCTTAACTGAACACTCTGAAGCCGTACGTAACAATCGCCACTGGCAACTGTGAGAGCATTGGGAGTTCTAGAACACTGACTGACAGAATTTTGAAAATGCGACATTCCAAATGACCTCCTCCGCAAAGGGTTAAGCAGGGAGATGCTTAGGCTCCGAGACCTCTTTGTGGTCGCTTTGAGTCCCATTCCCAGGTTTACAGTGCATCTAAATGGCAGGCCTGATAAATAATTCATGACAAGGACATAGAAGGGGGCCTTGGAACAGGGCGATAAAGGAAGGCTTTTGGTGCAACAGGAGTGAAATAAGCAATCGGATCACATTACCTGCTATACAGAGGACGTGAGAACACGGACAGCCTGGGGGAGTGGTGTAGAGTGCTGGACACGTCCTTACGGTTCACGTTTACGATTACGGATATATCTGGTGCAAGATAAGGTACACTTAAGCAATCACGTGTGCTTGTGTCTGTATGTTCATCCACAGTCAGACGATGCTGTTCTGCCCAGCCGCGTGATAAAGGTGTTTTGCTTAAGAGCTGATTCAGCAGGAACAAGAAGAATATGTACACGGCTGTGACAATGTAGAATGTGTCGTGTGTATAGTTTTGACGTAAAACAAAGAGTGCATATATCGGAGAGCTTGCTGCTTTGCTTCGGGGAAAGCACCATGTGAATTATCTCCATGCTGCATGTAATAACAGCACCTTATCACAGTGCTCATTTTGTCCACAATCTGGATTATATATTCCTCTTCATCAATCTGCATGCAATGCAAACAAAATGACAACAAAATAAAAAGTTTCACTAAAGTTTGCCCTAGATAGTGCAGACATTGGGTCATTTAACTGTAAGTTTGTTTTTGTTTTTTTTCTGCTTGGAGCTCTTCCTCCAATCGGATAACTTGACAGGCTCTATTTTGATAATCACACTGGCCTGGCAGCCTGTGGAGCAGTCGGAGGTCCACCTTCTTCTTCTAGTTAATTGGAGCGCTGAGCGCTAGCACGGTGGTAGAAGGTGACGTCACCGGCGATCCCATTAAACTCTGAAATGATCATCATCGCTGACCGCTGGAGAGCGTCACCCTGGTCTTGAGCGAACACAAACCCTCTCTGCTTTTAAATTAAAATATGACAGAAATGGCCAGCATTGAAAATGATTTTACATTTTGTCCAAGCTCCCTTTCTGTCTGTTTGTCGGAGCTGCATGTCTGAGACGTGCATTCATGCGTCGTTTTGTCGAGCGGAATATTCAAAGAGCGACCGTGTGACGCGTGCAACTGCAAGGAGTGGTATAGCCATTAACAGGACGCAAAAGGTTCAGAACTCGGTTTCAAATACACATAAATGGATATTTTAAGAGGAGAGTCCCAGTGTGTTGTGCGTTAATTAGGAAACATCTCATTCCTCAAGATGTTTTTTCCAGTGAAAGATGAGATCATCCGTAAAGGTACCCTGAAAAGGAAACTCCCATGGCTTTGTGTCGGTCGTTGGCCTGGGGGGGGTTGTCGGAAAAGGGGCCAGGGGTTTAGTTTACATGTCTGCTGTGCTGTTGTTGTGAGACCTGGTGCTACAGTGTGGATGGCGACAGACAGACAGACAGTCAGACAGACAGACTGATTGATTGATTGATTGATTGATTGATTATGAACAGTCCAAACCCACTTCTGGCACTGGTTCAATCGCTTTGAGACCAAAGACCTGCAATTCCCCAGCCGCCACCAGGGGGAGTAGGTGGGTTTATGGTGTCTGAAAACGAGTTAACGAGCATGGCACAAATGCTAATGGCATTGTAAAGCCATCAAAAGTCTGGGAGAGGCTCTTCACCGGTACATTGTGTGGCTTTTCCACATTGAGACAAATGAGAAATGCAGACTAGAGTTCTTGGCTTTTTCGTCATCTCGAATGCAGTTTTCCTGTTCTACTGTTATGACCAGCCATTCAGAAATACACTCTTAAATCGTAACGAGGCACACCTGAACAGTCTAACCGCAGAGATTTATGATTAGATTTCTAATCCCATCAGTATATTTTATTTATTCACTTTTTAAAAAACAAATCCTTCCTTTGGAAATGTGAGCTAAATTTGAACTTGTCTTTGAATTGGTAAAATGTTGATGGAGCTCAAGTGAGCAACTAAGCTTGAATGTAAGGGTAATTAAGTTGATTGAAGGCTGATAGCGCTTTGATCTACAGATAAGAGAGTGTGTGTGTGTGTGTGTGTGTGTGTGTATGTATGTGTGGGTGGGATTGGAGTGCCCAATAACGGCAGACCTAGCTGAACTAGCCCAACTGTCATCTGGCACCAGACCACGCTTTTTTCAGAAGGGACGTTTTTGGGAGCCTTGCTTCTTGGCAGCACCGTAAAGTGTTTCTCTGCTAAAGTGGTGTTATTGAATTTTGTCTTTCAGAACGTGCCACTAAGGAACATCACAAGGGGGTTCGCGTTCATGCAGCACTTGAGTCTCGAGTCTCGAGTCTGTAAGTTGAAATGAAAGTTTGAGCAGCAAATTTCCATCCACTTGGTTGACGGAGGAACGTTTCTGACGAAGTGAAGAACGGGAATACGCGATTGAATGAATTACTACTTAAGTTCTTGTGGTTATGTAATGGGACTGATTGTCATTTGTCATTTATCATTTGCATTTCACTAGTCGATGGGGGGGAAAGTTGAAGCCATGGTTGATCGCTCACAGCTCCACAGGAAATGAATGAATGAATGGACTTCCTGTCCAAAATCACTCGCTGTGAAAACACGGGGTTACAGACCAGATCAGCCCTGTACAGACCTGATTAGACGATGGAGTAAAAAGCCGTGTGTGGTGGTCCTTTGTTGGGCTGGGGGTGGAGGTGCACTGAGCAGGAACCTGCTGGCTGTAGGCGGCTTGTTGAGTGCTGGGGATCTGTAGGGGGCTGGTTGAGTGCTGGGGTCCTGGAAAAGTGTTTGAGGGGGGGCCTAGTAGGGCATTTGATGGTGCTGGCAGGCACTAGGGTCTTGGCAGGGTGTAGCTTGGTGCCTTGTCTGTGCTGGATGCTGGGTGTGGAGGGGGTCCATATTCACAGCCAGCCAGCTGGAACTCAGAGGGTCTCAGAAATAAAGACACAGACGAAGCGACTGGAAAAGATCTGGACTTTCAGACTGCCGCCTGTTGCTATGGAAACCGCTTGCTTGGGTCTGAGGATCGCCATGGTGACCTGTTCTGGGTCCGGAATATCGCTCTCTGGATCAAAGGCTGTTTGCCAGTGACCCCGGCTCATTAGAGCAGCTGTGTGCAAACATCGCAACCCAGTTCCTGGAGATCTACGGTCCTTTGTTAGGGTTGGAGTGAAAACCTCCAGGACGGTAGATCTCCAGGAACAGTGTTGGGCAGCCCTGCTGTTTAGCTGTTGAATGACGTTTGCATTGTTCGCGTAGGAGTGAGAACCTACAGAATTGCGGATCTCCAGGAACAGGGTTGGAGACCACAGATGTAAACGGGGTGAGGAGTGGGGGGGAATCGGGCTGAACTAACGTGTGTGATTCGGTCTCTCATTTCAGCTGCAACTCCCATCCCGTGTGTGTTCCTGGTATTTGGCTGGAGGTGATGGAGATGTTTTTGGGCTCTCTCCCTGGGACATTTCCCCCGTCTGTCTCCATGGGAGCCACAATCTCACCGGGGTGCCTCACGGACCTAAACGGGTCCGTCTCATCGATCTGACCGATCAACGTTTCAACAGCGAAGAATAGGCATCCAGAGCTCTGGGCAACAATACATAAACAACTAACCTTCTCTGGACATTAGTACTAATACAATTCAAGTAAAATATCGAAACAAAACCGAAGCTATAATAGATATCCTTTGTGAAACTTGATTTTAAGAAGCTGCTGCTGTTTATTTTGGGGGGGGCTTTTTGGTGGATTTTTTATTTATTTTTGTTGTCATGGACACGATGTCCCTGCCCCTCGTCACCATAGAGGACGTCGGCTGCCCTGAGCAGCAGGGGATTGTGGGGGTTGCCCATGACGACCACCTGGGCAGCCTGAAGGCTCTGGCGGAGAAGTTGAGGCTGGAGACCCGCAGGCCGTCGTACCTGGCCTGGAGGGCCCGCCTGGAGGAGCGGGGTTCCGGGGGCCTCGGGGCTCCGCAGACGCTGCCAGGGCCCCGCCAGCAGGAGGCGCCGTTCTCCCTGGGGCGTCCTGAACCCAAACCCACTCGGCCCCCTGCCAGACTCAACGGGTTTGGGAACATCGACGAGGCTCTCGACTGGCTCAGGAAGGAACTGGTGAGGAGCCCGGCCCACCCCGCCACCCGCCAAAAAAAATACCCCATGAGGCAGCGGTCCCCAACCCAGGTTTTTACTCCAACCCTCATTCAACAGCTAGAGCAGGGCTGCGAAACCATGTTCCTGGAGATCTACAGCCCTGTAGGTTTTCACTCCAACCCTAACAAAGCACAACCCCATTAAACAGTTGGAATCAAGTGTGTCAAATTAGGATTGAAATGAAAACCTACAAGGGCGGTAGATCTCCGGGAACAGAGTTGGGAACCACTGCCATAAGGGGTTTCTGAAACACAGCCCCCAAAATGTTTCTGGCCTGGCCACCCCTACCTCTATCAAATGGCTGAACACACTGACTACAGTTTTTTAGCTGATGCTTTTATCCAGAGCTCACAGTTCATTGGACTACACAAGGGGGCCAATGTGGGGTTAACACCCACAGCTGCTCAGATCTTATTGTGGCTGCTGGGTTAGAACCACCAACCTTCCAGGCCCCAGTCAAGAGCCTTAACCATAGGCTCAGGCTGCTCCCCTAAGAGAGGATTCCAGGGTTCATTCCCAGTGTGTGCTGCCCCACTAATAAGCTTGTTAGATGGACACAGAGGCATGACCGCCCTGTGCCCTCTGCTAGTAAAACTGGGCTGTCATTCCTGTTAAAGTGGGCAACAGTAATGTGGGCAGGAGAGTGTGAATGATGTTCCACAAGTGTGACCGCTCTTGTCTATTATGACGTAGAGTATGGACTGCTCTGTCACTGCGCATACACACACACACACATATTTAACAACCAGCCAATTAGCACTGGGGGCTCCTGGCCCCTCCCCTCCACCCAGTGCTGATTGGCTGCTTGCTCCCTGGCCCCTGCCCTCCCTCAGTGCTGATTGGCTGCTTGCTCCCTGTGCGTGCGCAGACGGAGATGAGGCTGCAGGATCAGCAGCTGGCCCGGCAGCTCTTGCGTCTGCGCGGCGACATCATCGAGCTGAAGATCGAGCAGACGTGCCACCTGCACCGCTCCATGCTCAACGACGCCACCTATGGGCTGGAGGAACGCGACGAGCTCTCCGACCTGCTGTGCGACTTCCCGCTGACGCCCGGCTTCTGCCTGTCCAGCCCGCTCCGGCTCATCGGCGTCACCAAGATGAACATCAACTCCCGCCGCTTCTCCCTCTGCTAGCGGCGCGTCAGCGCTAACGACGCCACTCCTACAAAGCTACAGCGCGAGCTACAGCGCTAACGACACCGCTCCTACAAAGCCACAGCGCTAACGACACCGCTCCTACAAAGCTACAGCGCTAACGACACCGCTCCTACAAAGCTACAGCGCTAACGACACCGCTCCTACAAAGCTACAGCGCTAACGACACCGCTCCCACAAAGCTACAGCGCTAACGACACCGCTCCTACAAAGCTACAGCGCTAACGACACCGCTCCTACAAAGCTACAGCGTTAACGACACCGCTCCTACAAAGCTACAGCGCTAACGACACCGCTCCTACAAAGCTACAGCGCTAACGACACCGCTCCTACAAAGCTACAGCGCTAACGACACCGCTCCTACAAAGCTACAGCGCTAACGACACCGCTCCTACAAAGCTACAGCGCTAACGACACCGCTCCTACAAAGCTACAGCGCTAACGACACCGCTCCTACAAAGCTACAGCGCTAACGACACCGCTACTACAAAGCTACAGCACGAGCTACAGCGCTAACGACACCACTCCTACAAAGCTACAGCGCTAGCTACAGCGCTAACGACACCATTCCTACAAAGCTACAGCGCTAACAACACCACTACTACAAAGCTACAGCGCTAACAACACCACTCCTACAAAGCTACAGCGCTAGCTACAGCGCTAACACCACACTACTACAAAGCTTCTCCAATGGTTTACAGTTTATAGTCCAATTTATTCTCTGATGTTTTGCAAACAGATTGACAAATACTAATGATATCAGTTAGTTATCAGCATGCAATAATAACATAGCTTACTAGTCTATAGTGTCTAAACGACAAAACTGTAATTGCATTGGAAAAAAAAAAAAGCAACCGTGATCTTGGTATGGTCCAGAATGTCAAATTATATTCCCGATTAACCGAATATCTGTAGAATAACCGAATACCAACATTACTCGGAATGCACACCCCTAATACCACAACATAATAGCATAATGCTAACACAACACCACAATGCTAACACCACACCGGACTACTACTAAACCACAATGCGAATGCAACACCGCAACGTTAACACAGCAATATGCTGTGACGATACCAAACGACCACGACATCGGAACACTGCTTCAGCAGCGCACGACTGTGCGTTTCCTGAGACTCTGTGGGTGTCAGAAACTCTCATTATCCTCCCACCCCTTTCAGAGACTTCAAAGCACTCCGCTTCAGACTCCGGACTACAGTTCCCACAGTCCTTTGAGAACTCTATCTCTGACACAGGAAGTATAGAACTGATGTGACAGTTCAACCAAAGTCAGGCCCAGCAACCCTGGACAATAATACCGTTTGAGACAGTCTGTGCCAATGAGACTGCGCTTGTTCACAAAACTTTTCCCTGTAACTCAGCAACCTAGAGAGGAGCACACGTTTATGTACTGTCTCATGGTTTCTTCACATACACTCAGCGAGCACTTTATTAGGTATTTATTAGACTTATGTTTTGGACTTCTGCTGCTGTAGCCCATCCACAAAGAGGTTTGACACGTTGTGTGTTCAGAGATGCTCCTCTGCATACCACTGTTGTAATTTACGTTGGAATTTTTTGACAAGTCTGGCCCTCTGACCTCTGTCATTAACTGTAGACTTTCGTCCCATCAAAATGGAGCTTAGAGTAGCCTGTTTACCTGACTGAATATTACCTCTTCAGAATATTACCTCCAGCAGGTGTAGTCTGGAGTGCTGTGCCCTTCCTTCTCTGATGTCCGGGGGCTAGAATGCGGGGAATCCAAACAGGAAAAACAGCAGACACTGACTTTACCTGTCATGGCCTGTCAAAACCCAACGCCAGGTGACCTGGTTTAATCCCTGCTGAGAAAAGCTTGATTACTATATGGGGAGTGAATTTGCCATGATTAAATATTCCACATTGTTATTTGGGGCAGCCTCTAGCCTCATGGCTAAGGTGTTTGACTGGGACCTGGAACGTTGGTGGTTCCAGCCTCAGTCTAGCCACATTAAGATTAGTGCTGCTGTTGGGCCCTTGAGCAAGGCCCTTAACCCCACAAATAAACTGCAAATTGCTTTGGCTAAAAGCATCAGCTAAATAATTCCAGCAGTTTCTGAGATATTCAAACCACCCTGTCCGGCACCAACAATCATTCCACGGTCAAAGTCACGTAGATCACATTTCTTCCCCATTCTGGCTGTTCTGAAAAACGTTTATGCATTTAGTTGCTGCCACATGATTGGCTGATTAAATATTTGCATTTTCCAGCTAGTGCACAGGTCTACCTAATAAAGTAATCACTGAGTGAGTGTATGCGTTCATGTGTTCAATGGTCTGTCCTTTCCTGTGCTTCAGCAACATACGCTGTGCCTTGTCATGGCAGTAAAGCATTATGAATTTACATTTCAGGGAGGAATAGAGGGAAGGAGAGAATGAGAAATTAATGGGATAGAGGCAACGGGGGAAAGAAAAAGATGAGGGGAGAGACAGGCAGACGGGAGGGGGGTGAAGCATTGTGAAGGGGTATCGCCTGAGGGTCTTTTTCTCATTGAAATGATAAAAAGCTCAGACCGGCTATTGTCCTCTCGTCTCTGTACCTAATCCCCCCTCCCCGTTCCACGGCCTGTCCTCCTTCACACTGAGTGCAGGTCCTCACTCACACTACATTACATTACATTATTGGCATTTGGCAGACGCTCTTATCCAGAGCGACGTACAGTCCTCCCCTGGAGCAATGCAGGGTTAAGGGCCTTGCTCAAGGGCCCAACGGCTGTGCGGATCTTATTACCAACTTGAGGACCAGCACATTTACATAGATCTATTATTCAATTTTATGGTCTCTACCAATCCGAGGGCCAAATTAATAATATTGTTAGGGACACAGGCGGACGCAGCTGTGTAGAACTTAAGCCATTAAATCAGTGTTCAGTAGGAGGGACGGTGCGGTAAGAATAGGTCTGTATGGGAATGTGGTCGGTGCGGGAATGTCAGACGTATGGGAATGGATTTCTTCCCGTGTCTTTATGGTGGTGAAATAAGAGCCGGCTCCCGTGAATGTTCCCACGATGCGATGGATCGCACCCGACAAAAGACCTTCTGCAGCGGCCCAGGTGCACTTTACGGACACGGGCGGCGGAAAATTCCGGAACTCGCCACAGAGCTTTGACAGCGGGGCAATTTCCAGCCACTTTCCCGCTCCCTCCCGGGAACGCCGCGCTCTTTAAGCACGCTAAATAATTCATCCAAATCACGGAGCGCCAGGAATGCAAACGAGGGCGGTGTTATGATCTCGGCTCTTATTGGTCCCTGTAGTCGGCTTCTCTCGTTGCTTGGGGGCCATAGGCATCTAGTTGTGTGTGTGTGTGTGTGTGTGTGCGCGCATGTGCGCGTGCATGCGTGTGTGTGAGAGAGAAATTACCTCTGCTCCACAGCATAATTTCTGATGGGTTCATGCTGGAATACAATTGATGACATAATGATGAAACCAATGAACTGTGATTGTCTGAACTTGTGCACGATCCCCAGCCCACAGACAGACAGACAGACAGTACATCGCCTGACTACTCCATTCTCTGTCTCATACACAGCGGTAATAAACCACTGATTCTTATAAAGAGACATTATGAACCGTCTTCAGACGCGCCCCAGACCGCATCTTATGATTGGCAGTGTACAGCATCACACTGATTTGGACTCCTTTTCCACGCTGAACCCCTTCAAACAATGCGGGCCCTTTTTTCCCCCCACCACGCCTATTATTTCCAGAGGCCGTCATTGTTGCCAAATGCTATTCAATGTCCTTCAGAGCCACTGCTTGGTTTCCCCAGAAACTGAGGAACTGAATTGCATTTTTTTAAAACAGCCAAAACTGTACAGACCCATAAGAAAACAGCCACTTTTAACAATATTTCCCTTATTATAAATTACCCATCAGCCTGGCGGGGCAGAGCACAAAACATTAGAGACACAACAACTATGTGTGTTTATTATGACATTAAATATCAGTGAACTCATTTGACAATATCTTTTTTAACATATCTTTTTTAACACACTACTGATGACTATTCGGTACACCTGTGCACCAGCTTGTTAATGCAATTATTTAATCTGCCAATCATGTGGCAGCAACTAAATGCATAAAAGTATACAGATGTGGTCAAGAGCTTCAGCTGTTTTTTTGCTAATGGCCTTTCTTCAATGAATATTTATGTGGTCTGCGATCCTGCCGGGTAAGTAGGCTTTTCACACCTGGCCTGGTCCCTCCATAGGCTACCTGGTCTAAGACAAAGCCTTTCCTCAAAGCAATACTGAGTGAGCCATAAGCCAGAAACCGTTAATTTCTTTGATTCAGGAATTATTTGAAACCACCACAGAAACTACATACAAAGTTATTCATGCTTTTTCCCCGAACATAGATGCAGTATGCTAATATCGACTGTCCGAGGATACCCAGTTTTAGAATCCTGGCTACGCCATTACACCTTACGCGTGTATTGAGTGTGGGGAATTTACAAACGCGGATTTTGCTGAATATTTAAACGAAGCTGGAGAAGTTGGAGTACACACGGAAGAAATGTACTTACTCATGAAATCTAGTCATCCGTGCCGTTTTCCGTAATGAAACGTGTTCCGCGATGGAAAAATTACCTCAAAAGAAGTTAATAGTCTATGCGTCTGTATGTCATCTTATCGTGTATGTCGATTTTAGCTTACTGTATCTACAAAACTACTTTTTACAATTTGTGTGATTCAAGAGCAATTTAGAACCAACATATGATTCTGAACTACTTAATGTCACCATATTACTGTAGCTGAGTTTGTGCCGAAAACAAAATATATTAAACACTTTGGAATCGCTGTATATAAAGTTGATTAAAATGACACAAGTGACTTGTGTAGTCAGAGCATGACACTGTCACCAGTTTCCCTCATTTTGCCCTCAGACCCCGGAGGATTAATAATGACAGAATAATGCCATGACATGGAGCGCATTAGATTCTGTTGAACTCTCTCACTAAACATGGTCCATGTTTGCACAGAAACTGTAACTTTAATGCTCACTGCCTCGTGTTTAAATTCCTCTACGGATCAGTCACTGTACAGAAAAGAATATGCTTTTGTATGCAAAAATATTTTTAAAGCCCTGTACCTCAGACCGTATGCCCTCTTGCGAAAGGATGCCTTTTAGTCCAAAGTACCTCTGAACAAAACAAAATCATATTAAAAAGTATCAAAGTAATAGAACACAAAATATTCTTTCTAAAAATGTAAAAGAACCTGGAAAATATAGAGCTGTTTTTCCCCAGTAAAAACAGCTCTAATTTTTACCTGCTCTAATCACACCTCCAGCCCACTGTCAGCCAATCGGTGATGCCGGTCCGAATACTCTTCACAAAACCAGCTCTGTCTAAAACCGGTTGTGTCCTTTTGCAAGACTGCAAGACTCCCAAGCACCCACTATAAACCAGCCAGCAGACAGAATGCCGGGATTTCCTAAATTTGCGCTTCGATGGATGACCCTGGTGTCGGGGTTGATGGAGTGCCTGTGTTTTGCGGGGGCGTTCACGGGCTGGACCTCCCTGGTGTTCGTCCTCAAAGATGAGGGCTACTACAGTGACTTGTGCGTCAATGCCACTAGCGCAAACAGCAGTGTGTTCACAGGTGAGTGTTATACAGCAGTGTGTTGACAGGTGAGTGTTATACAGCTGTGTTCACAGGTGTATAACACCTTAGGTTAATAAGTCACACCTGTGTGTTGGGAGAGTCGTAAGCAAAGCGAGGACAAGGAAAAGGAAAAACCAAAAACCACAGGCAGAGAAAGCCGAAGGGAATAGGCAAAACTGAAAGTTGGGCAAAAGGGTGTTTCACGAATCAAAAAAAATGTAGGCGTCCACAATTTAGCTCTGGAATTTTGGGGAAGACTGGGGCTTACATACACAGAGGAATGAGAACCTAGGCGGGGCATGGGGGTGAGGGCAGTCTGACAAATAGACATCAGGTGAGACACATTAAAGGGCAATCATTCAATAATGAGGGAGGAACACAGATGCGGGACTGGATTCACGTAGAATACAAGCGGCTCCGGATTAGGGAGTAGACAATTGCACAGACTTAAGGAATGTAGTGATAGAGAACAGGTCCAAACCCTTCGCAGAATTAAGGCAGGCAATCAGAGATAGGACAGGGAGGTGGAGCTACAGCTGCAGAAACAGGGAGAATGTAAATATGTTAGTTACATGATTAAACTATAAATACCCAAAACTAGTGAATCTTAGTTAGCTAGTTAGACAAACATATTAGTGTGTTAATATAATTAGTACTGTACAAATTCTGTTAGTCAGGATTAGTAGATTAGTGTTATCTACAAACATGAATGGAGAGAAAGCGAGAAGCAAGTAAACCGAGACGGAGAAGGAATCGTGGAAAACCAGAAAATTCCGAAAACACCCGAATAGTGAATCAATAGTAAAGACAGATATCACAGGGGAAGACGAGTGCAATGAACAATGAATGTAAACGGAAACCAGGCATGAATATGAAGAATAACAAGGTAACAAAAACACAGAATAAACCAACAGGCAGAATACAGGATATTACAGTTACACAGCCGTGTTCAGGGCAGTGAGTGTGTTGTACAGCCGTGTTCAGGGCGGTGAGTGTGTTGTACAGCCGTGTTCAGGGCGGTGAGTGTGTTACACAGCCGTGTTCAGGGCAGTGAGTGTGTAGTACAGCCGTGTTCAGGGCAGTGAGTGTGTTGTACAGCCGTGTTCAGGGCAGTGAGTGTGTTACACAGCCGTGTTCAGGGCAGTGAGTGTGTTGTACAGCCGTGTTCAGGGCAGTGAGTGTGTTGTACAGCCGTGTTCAGGGCAGTGAGTGTGTTGTACAGCCGTGTTCAGGGCAGTGAGTGTGTTGTACAGCCGTGTTCAGGGCAGTGAGTGTGTTGTACAGCTGTGTTCAGGGCAGTGAGTGTGTTACACAGCTGTGTTCAGGGCAGTGAGTGTGTTGTACAGCCGTGTTCAGGGCAGTGAGTGTGTTGCACAGCTGTGTTCAGGGCAGTGAGTGTGTTGTACAGCTGTGTTCAGGGCAGTGAGTGTGTTGTACAGCCGTGTTCAGGGCAGTGAGTGTGTTGTACAGCTGTGTTCAGGGCAGTGAGTGTGTTGTACAGCCGTGTTCAGGGCAGTGAGTGTGTTACACAGCCGTGTTCAGGGCAGTGAGTGTGTTACACAGCCGTGTTCAGGGCGGTGAGTGTGTTGTACAGCCGTGTTCAGGGCAGTGAGTGTGTTGTACAGCCGTGTTCAGGGCAGTGAGTGTGTTGTACAGCCGTGTTCAGGGCAGTGAGTGTGTTACACAGCCGTGTTCAGGGCAGTGAGTGTGTTGTACAGCCGTGTTCAGGGCAGTGAGTGTGTTACACAGCCGTGTTCAGGGCAGTGAGTGTGTTGTACAGCCGTGTTCAGGGCAGTGAGTGTGTTGTACAGCCGTGTTCAGGGCAGTGAGTGTGTTGTACAGCCGTGTTCAGGGCAGTGAGTGTGTTGTACAGCCGTGTTCAGGGCAGTGAGTGTGTTGTACAGCCGTGTTCAGGGCAGTGAGTGTGTTGTACAGCCGTGTTCAGGGCAGTGAGTGTGTTGTACAGCCGTGTTCAGGGCAGTGAGTGTGTTGTACAGCCGTGTTCAGGGCAGTGAGTGTGTTGTACAGCCGTGTTCAGGGCAGTGAGTGTGTTGTACAGCCGTGTTCAGGGCAGTGAGTGTGTTGTACAGCCGTGTTCAGGGCAGTGAGTGTGTTACACAGCTGTGTTCAGGGCAGTGAGTGTGTTACACAGCCGTGTTCAGGGCAGTGAGTGTGTTGTACAGCCGTGTTCAGGGCAGTGAGTGTGTTACACAGCTGTGTTCAGGGCAGTGAGTGTGTTGTACAGCCGTGTTCAGGGCAGTGAGTGTGTTGTACAGCCGTGTTCAGGGCAGTGAGTGTGTTGTACAGCCGTGTTCAGGGCAGTGAGTGTGTTACACAGCTGTGTTCAGGGCAGTGAGTGTGTTACACAGCCGTGTTCAGGGCAGTGAGTGTGTTGTACAGCCGTGTTCAGGGCAGTGAGTGTGTTACACAGCTGTGTTCAGGGCAGTGAGTGTGTTGTACAGCCGTGTTCAGGGCAGTGAGTGTGTTGTACAGCCGTGTTCAGGGCGGTGAGTGTGTTACACAGCCGTGTTCAGGGCAGTGAGTGTGTTGTACAGCCGTGTTCAGGGCAGTGAGTGTGTTATACAGGCGTCAAATTGGACTTACAATGAAGGCTGCATTCACACAGGCAGGTGATGGAGGCGGTGGCCAGCCACAACGTGCGTCCGGTCGAGAGGGGCCACGATTCACCTGCTCCCAAATCCCTCGGGGCTCCAGGAGCCATCCTGGCTCATGTCGGCGGGCGGTCTGCTGGCTGAGACTGGCCGCTCTAACTCCTCTCTCTCCTTCCCCAGACTGCAGTGCTCAGGACTCATGGCTGTCTCTGGTCTACACCATAGGCATATGTGTAAATAATACGCTTGCAGTTCCCATGGGATTATTCTTCGACAAGTTTGGCACCATGGCAGCGAGGATTTTGGTGATGTAAGTCACTGTCTTTGACACAGCAGAACATGCACAGAGAGGTTAATGACAGTAACAATGCCCTGAGAGGGCTAACACAGACTAATACATTAACACTGCACTGAGAGAGAGGGCTAATGCAGTACAGTACATTCAATCAGGTCATTATTGCTGCCTTCGCTGTGCCTCTCAACTCTCGAGGCACTGGAGTCAAACCTGCAGACACTGCGGCCCTCCAGGACTGGAGTTAAACCTGCAGACACTGCGGCCCTCCAGGACTGGAGTCAAACCTGCAGACACTGCGGCCCTCCAGGACTGGAGTCAAACCTGCAGACACTGCGGCCCTCCAGGACTGGAGTTAAACCTGCAGACACTGCGGCCCTCCAGGACTGGAGTTAAACCTGCAGACACTGCGGCCCTCCAGGACTGGAGTTAAACCTGCAGACACTGCGGCCCTCCAGGACTGGAGTTAAACCTGCAGACACTGCGGCCCTTTGGCCAAAATTGGCTAAAGAGGGTTACAAGAGCTACAGGTAAGAGGTGTCCGTTTTGAGAACACAAAACGGACACCTCTTACCTGTAGCTCTTGTAACCCTCTTTAGCCAATTTTGGCCATCTCTTCTTCTTGCCTTTTGTTGTCAAAGAAGAGACTGGGTAATTTAGGACTTTTACGCGACTTTTCTCCCGATCGTCGTTTCGGCCTTGGAGCGCGAATGGCTGTTCACCGGGACAGACTATTCTTCAGCGCGGTCAAAAAAAATCATGATCGGTCCTCATCAGGAATGCTGGATTATGTAATGACACACAGAGCAAGTTTCTCACAATGATTTGATTTTCAGATCACTCTACACCGCTGGTACTTTGATGCTGGCCTTCTCCAGTGCAGGTAAACCGCTGGTCTTTGATTGTAACAAATGTGTAATTTGTATTTGAGGGTGGGCTAGAGCATGGTGGAAATTTTGTGCTGAGTAAAAACAAAATATGTATAATTTCAAAAAGAAAATGCACAGTGGGGTCCACCAGGGAAAATGCTTCTATTTTGCATTCTTTTGTACAAACTTTTTCATTACAAATGAACATCTTGTGATGTTACTCAATGTTTGGCTTCTGTCAGTCTTCTAGTGCCCCCATAAATGTTCAGTGGGGTGGAGGTCAGGTGATTGTCAGTGGGGTTGAGGTCAGGTGATTGTCAGTGGGGTGGAGGTCAGGTGATTGTCAGTGGGGTTGAGGTCAGGTGATTGTCAGTGGGGTGGAGGTCAGGTGATTGTCAGTGGGGTTGAGGTCAGGTGATTGTCAGTGGGGTTGAGGTCAGGTGATTGTGGATTGTGCAGTACTCCTTGCTCTTCTTTGGTTTTCGAGTTGTTCTTGCGAAGCTTTGAAGTAACTGTTCTGTTTATTTTCATCATTACATGAACGCCCCCCCCCCCACTCTGTCTCACTCACAGATGTACCCATCTTGGTCTTCCCAGCTGTTCTCTGTATCATTTTAGCTGGACTGACACTCATGATAACTAATATTCAGGTAGGCACGGCTTTCAGAAATATAACACAATTTTAAACCATGGGAATATCACTTTAGACCTGGGTAAAATACTGCTGAGATCTACAAGCATTTTCAAGGAAATGTGTTTTTTAAAAGAAAGTTTTAAAATGATATGAATGTTAGTGAATAGATTTATTTCATGGTCGTCAGTAATGAGCAGAGATCTACTGAAGAGTGGCAGTACAATGTATTGTGACGGGAACTGCCTGTGCACCTCAAAGGTTGGAGGTTTGACTCCAGTCCTGGAGGGCCGCAGTGTCTACAGGTTTTACTCCAGTCCTGGAGGGCTGCAGGTTTAACTCCAGTCCTGGAGGGCCGCAGTGTCTGCAGGTTTAATTCCAGTCCTGGAGGGCCGCAGTGTCTGCAGGTTTAATTCCAGTCCTGGAGGGCCGCAGTGTCTGCAGGTTTAACTCCAGTCCTGGAGGGCCGCAGTGTCTGCAGGTTTAACTCCAGTCCTGGAGGGCCGCAGTGTCTGCAGGTTTAACTCCAGTCCTGGAGGGCCACAGTGTCTGCAGGTTTAACTCCAGTCCTGGAGGGCGGCAGTGTCTGCAGGTTTAACTCCAGTCCTGGAGGGCCGCAGTGTCTGCAGGTTTAACTCCAGTCCTGGAGGGCTGCAGTGTCTGCAGGTTTAACACCAGTCCTGGAGGGCCGCAGTGTCTGCAGGTTTATCTCCAGTCCTGGAGGGCCGCAGTGTCTACAGGTTTAACTCCAGTCCTGGAGGGCCGCAGTGTCTGCAGGTTTATATCCAGTCCTGGAGGGCTATTTTCGTCACCAGCTTGGCTTTGGTTTAAGTGTTTGCTTGTGTTCCCCGGAAGACGTCCAACTTATTTGGCTCCCACCGATCTACCATCATGGCTCTGCACACGGGGATGACGTGCAGTGGTTCAGGGGTCTTCCTCATTGTCAAGGTAAGCCTGAAGCCTGAGGCCATTACCATGATGGTAAATGGTTGGCTTTTATCCGTGGCACCATGCAAAGCATGGAGCATTTGGGGGTTAGGTGTCTTGCTCAGGGACACACACCCAGGGCGGGATCGAACTGGCAACCCTCCGACTGCCAGACAACTCTTCCTAATAAAGTGGTCATATGTGCTATATATATATATAGCACATATGACCGTGTCTGCGTGGGTTTCCTCCGGGTAGTCCAGTTTCCTCCCACAGTCCAAAGACATGCAGGTTAGGCTGATTGGAGAGTCTAAATTGCCCGTAGGTATGAGTGTGTGAGTGAATGGTGTGCGTGCCCTGCGATGGACTGGCGACCTGTCCAGGGTGTATTCCTGCCTTTCGCCCAATGTATGCTGGGATAGGCTCCAGCCCCCATGGGACCCTGTTCAGGATAAGCAGGTTAAGATAATGGATGGATGGATGGATATATATATACACACACACACACACACACACACACACTCAATGATCACTTTATTAGGTAGACCTGTACACCAGTTTGTAAATGCAAATATTTAATTTAATTTTCAAGGAACACTCCGAACACTCTGAACACGCAACACATCTAAGTGGATAGGACACAGCAGTAGAAGTTTAAAAAATAAGTCGGATGAATACCTAGTAAAGTGCTCGGTGAGTGTGTATTATGTATGTTATATATGTGTTGCAGTATCTCGGGATCTCGCTCCCCGCAGGTGCTGCATGAAAAAGGGGTTTCTCTGCGCTCGTCGTTCCTCTTCATCTCCGCCTGCAGTGTCATCCACGTCCTCCGGACGTTCCTCCTCCTGCCCAAGACCCACATCCCCTACCCCCTGCCTGAGAACTACACTTATGGGTACAAACTACAACTCCCACACATGCACTCATTTAGATTAACACTGTCCACTGCCTTAGGGATAGTTATGGGTACAAACTACAAGTCCCACACTGCCCTGGTGCACATACATTCATTTAGCCTATCATTACCCACTGCCTTAGGGATAGTTATGGCTACAATCTACAAGTCCCACACTGCCCTGGGGCACATACATTGGACAGTCTCCACACTCCCCACTGTCTCCGCCCATTGCTTGAGGGCTGTACTCCCATGCATACTGCTTGGAGGTGTACAAGACCACAGTGCTCAGCTACACGTGGGGCTAATTTGGTTTGTCTACTTGACTGAAACCAGAAATCGAGGGACATTCCTTTTGCCTGATGCACATTTCCTTGATTCCTCAGTCCTTTCCTTGCATGATGCATGGAGCTAGGAGATAGGAGCTAGGAAAAGATGTGAGGAAAAAAGGAGGTAAATAATTGGAGAGAGCACATGACTGCTTCCTCTCCCAGTGCCCACTCCTGCTCCATCGATGGAATTAACCGGATGTCAGTTCACTAGCAGCTACTATTGCACACCTTGTGAATGTTTCTGGGAGATGTTTTTGAATAGCTCTGGTACAATGGGGTGACTGAATTCTGGCAGACAATTTCTGGTATGTGAATGAATAAGCATAGATCTCTTCGATAATTTGCTCAGTAATTTTGTCCCCGGAGTAATGAAAAGCAGAGTAAAGCCCAATGTAATTTGTAGCAAATGTCACCCGAACACTTTCAGAACAGCCTGCTGTGGCCAGTCCAATGGCACGGCACAGGAGGAGGTGGGGATGACACCGGCCAATGGGAATGCACAGGAGGAGGTGGGGATGACACCGGCCAATGGGAATGCGCAGGAGGAATCGGGGAAGGCACCGGCCAATGGGAATGCGCAGAGGGCAATGGAGAGAGAGACTGCCCCCTATCAGCCATGGCCACGGCCACCCCAAAGCTCAGCAGTCAACGGTGAACACTTTTCCCCCACTTTGGTTTCCGAGTTTCTGGCTACCATCTGTTCCTTTGACACGGCCAGGGCATCTTTGTTAATCCTTTCACTTTTTCCATCCGGAGATGAGGCACTGGTGGAAATGGTGCCCTGGGAGAAGTTAGAACGTGTTACAGGAGGGCGTGGCTCGTGAAAGCATTGCTCACGTGTCACGTGTGAATGTTTTGCTAATGATGTCCGTGTAGACGTTTCACTGTTGGCTGTCCCCTCGGTGAGGATTACTGTATCGGTCGGTTCTGTATTGGACGTCTCTCCAGCAATGAGAGATTGGCAGGAGGGTGGGGGTATACCACTGTTTGTGAAGAATTATAGGTGTGTTTGGGTTTCTTGAGGTTCCTGAGGTGGCTCATCTTTGGGCCTCAATATTCACGAAATGCAGCCAGTACACACTGCGTTAAAATGATTTTACAACCTCTCCCTCTCTCTCCCTCCCCCCCTCTCTCCCTCTCCCTCCCTCTCTCCCCCTCCTCTCTCTCTCCCCCCCTCCCTCTCTCCCTCTCTCCCCCTCCTCTCTCTCTCTCTCTCTCTCAGGACCAAGTTTCAGGAGCTGTGTCCTCTCCTGGTTCTTTCTCTCCCACTTGGTCTGGTTCTCGGCGTGTCGCTTAACGTGTGAATTTCTCTACGTGTCTCTGAATTCCATGATCACCCACCTGGCAGATGGAAACGTCGTCCACGGTACAAACCCCGCCTCCCCCATTTCAGGTGTACAAACACCCCCCCATTTCAGATGTACGAACCCCCCCCCATTTCAGTGCTGTGTTAATGTATTGTACTGTGTTAGCCCCCTCTCTGTGTAGTATTAACATACTGTACTGCATAAACTCTTGCAGTGAACAGGTACACCGATGCGTTCGCCATCGTGCAGTTGTGTGGGGCGCTCTGTGCTCCCTGGAACGGACGCATCATGGACAGAAACAAGGGCAAGCAGAGAGCCCCAGGTGAGGACAGGTGTCCCCCGTGAGCAGCCCTGTTTTAATGGCCCGGGGAGTTTTACGCTGAGCGATGTCTTTCTCTCGTTCCCCCAGGGGAGACGGAGAAGGAGGCAGACCTGCGATCCTCCGCTCTCTCCCTCTTCATCACGGCTCTCCTTAGCCTCCTCTTCTGCGTGTGCGCCTCCATCCCGGTGCTCCCTCTGCAGTACCTCACCTTTGCCCTGCAGGTCACCTGCATCTCCTTCCTCTATTCCGGTAACTCGGCCTTAATCAGCATCGCGTAAGTGTCTGGGGAGGGACATTACTCATCCGGGGAGGGCTATTACCTGTGTGGGGAGGGGTATCAGTGTTCTGAGTAGGGCTATTACCTGTGTGGGGAAGGGTATCAGTGTTCTGAGTAGGGCTATTACCTGTGTGGGGAGGGGTATCAGTGTTCTGAGTAGGGCTATTACCTGTGTGGGGAAGGGTATCAGTGTTCTGAGTAAGGCTATTACCTGTGTGGGGAAGGGTATCAGTGTTCTGAGTAGGGCTATTACCTGTGTGGGGAAGGGTATCAGTGTTCTGAGTAGGGCTATTATCTGTGTGGGGAAGGGTATCAGTGTTCTGAGTAGGGCTATTACCTGTGTGGGGCGGGGTATCAGTGTTCTGAGTAGGGCTATTACCTGTGTGGGGAGGGGTATCAGTGTTCTGAGTAAGGCTATTACCTGTGTGGGGAGGGGTATCAGTGTTCTGAGTAAGGCTATTACCTGTGTGGGGAGGGGCATCAGTGTTCTGAGTAAGGCTATTACCTGTGTGGGGAAGGGTATCAGTGTTCTGAGTAAGGCTATTACCTGTGTGGGGAGGGGTATCAGTGTTCTGAGTAGGGCTATTACCTGTGTGGGGAAGGGTATCAGTGTTCTGAGTAGGGCTATTACCTGTGTGGGGAAGGGTATCAGTGTTCTGAGTAGGGCTATTACCTGTGTGGGGAAGGCTTTCAGTGTTCTGAGTAGGGCTATTACCTGTGTGGAGAAGGGTATCAGTGTTCTGTGGAGGGGTATTAGTGTTCTGGTGAGGGGTATCAGTGTTCTGTGGAAAGGTATCAGTGTTCTGGTGAGGGGTATTGGTGTTCTGGTGAGGGGTATTAGTGTTCTGTGGAGGGGTATCTTGTGAGGGGTATCAGTGTTCTGTGGAGGGGTATCTGATGAGCTGTATTAGGGATATGAAAGTGAGTAATCAGAAGGTCATTATCTCTGTCTCTCTTTAGGTTTCCCTCCTATTTTTACGGACGGTTGCACGGTCTCATCACATTCCTGTGCACGTTCGTGGTGCTCCTGCACTACCCCCTGATGATTGTCGTCACTGACATCCTGCAGGGAGACCCTCTGTATGTGAGTCACACACATCCTCAGCCTGTCTGTTAGTTTAGCCTTTTTTAAATTATGAAATTCAGAGCTCAAATTCATGAGCACAAAGTCTAGGAAGGTCATCGTCACGCCCGTGTATCCGGTCCTAAATTATGTTCCTTTCCACAGTTTAATAAGGTTTTAGCTGGAGCTGAACGAGGGGTGTAACGGGCATGGGGGTGATAATCAGCTGGAAGACTTCCTTACCTGTCTTACCTGTGTTTCTCCCTCCAGGTGTTTGTTGGGCTCACTTTTGTGACCCTACTCAGCTTCATCTACCCTCTCTTCATCTACCTCCACTGCCGACGACTGGCTGCCCACCGCTGCAGTCTAAACCCCTCCTAGCAACTGCCTGGCTGCGCCATGACAAAGCCTCATTTCTGAGAACATTCCAGAGAATCCTCTCCCTCCCCAGCCAGGCCCTTCACTGGAGATGCGTTTTAAGCTGGGTCATACTGTTTTGTTTTTTTTTTTACATTTTTTCCAGATTTTTCCCTTTTTCTCCCAATTTGGTAGCCAATTGTACCTCGTCTGATTCAATTGGAGGTAGTCGTATTAGATGTACCGCCCGTACCCCGTCCCTCGGCGGCCCGAATGAGAGCGACACGCCTTCTTCAAGCCGTCTCGTCTTGTGCCCGTTGCCGTGATTATGTTTTTAACCCCATCCACTCTGTCCACCTGATGTCTGAAATTATTGTTTATAATTCATATTTATATCGTACAAGAAACCGTGATGTAATACGACCTTGCTAATAAAGACTTGCTATCGATTCCACTGGCTCTTGGGGTTGTGGTTAACCTAATTTGTGTAAAAAGTTCCATTTTAAATGACGTTACATTACATGTCATTTGGCTGACGCTTTCATCCAGAGCGACGTACAGTTGATTAGACTAAGCAGGAGACAGTCCTCCCCTGGAGCAATGCAGGGTTAAGGGCCTTGCTCAAGGGCCCAACGGCTGTGCGGATCTTATTGTGGCTACACCGGGGATCGAACCGGCGACCTTGCAGGTCCTTAACCGCTATGCTACAGGCATAATGTGATGCAGGTTCATTAGGGTGAGTAATCCTTTTTGGAGACAACTTGGGCATGTTTTATAAAACATACTCTTATTTATGGATGAAACACACACGTGAAGCTTAGTTTTCTGTCACCCCTGCCAGCCACTAGCCTTCCACCATTGTTATATTGCTATGGGCCTTTGTCAATACAATTTTGAAATCCATTCAAACTTCAAGCTACATTTTAACAGGTTTATGCCACCTGATTAGACCCTCTTGCACACCAGTATCACAACCACCCCCTGGATCAGTAAAACATTGTCTACTTCCATCCACTGTAGGGGTGGAAGGGGAAAACCCCTTAGCGAATGGTTTAGTTGAGTTCCTTTAGCTAGTGTACCCGGGCTGAAACAAATACAAAGTATAAGACCACCATTCGTCTATACATACCTACAGTACATTGTAGCACTGCTTATTCTTCTCTTTTAAACAAACAAATGAACACAGGGAAAATGACCTTGTTTTTTAACATTGCAGTGATTTCCCTCTCTCCTCCCCCTTTCTCCGCTCTCTCGCTCCCCTCTCCCTTTCTCTCTCCTCCCCCCTCTCTCTCTCTCTCTCGCAATCACGCCCTTACCTGCACAGGGACTGATCAAAGTCCCTTCCCTCCTGGAGCTGCAAACCGCTCATGCGCAGCGTCTCCCACGCCAGGGGCGTCACAACGGCCAAAGTCCCCCTGGAGTGAACAACTCCCAACACCTGCTCGCCTCCTACCAACGCAGGGACAACGCAGAACGACCCGCGCGCACACACACCCGGAGAGAGAGAGAGAAACATGGACAACGACGGCAACGTCTACGAGAACCCCAAGGAGGAGAACATGTACGAGATCCCCGATCCGCCCGAAGCCAAGTACGAGAACCCGGGCGCTGTCTACGAGAGCCCCGGTGACGGGGGCGAGGCGGTCTACAGCGAGGTACAGGTGCACGCCGGCCCGGGGGAGGGCGGGGAGCGCGGGTCGCCCGACTACATGGACACCAGAGAGGGAGAGGAGGGCGGCAAGAAGGCCGGCGACGGGTCGTCCAGCGACAGCGATGAGGAGGCCAAGGCCGCGAGGAAGGGCAGCTCGTCCAGCTCGTCCTCATCGTCGGAGGACGAGGCGGAGAAGGAGGAGGAGGAGAAGGCGGAGGAGATGGAGGAGGCGAAGGCGGAGGAGGCGAAGGCGGAGGAGGTGAAGGCGGAGGAGGTGGAGGTCCCGGAGGAGGTGAACGGAGACGGCGCGGAGCCCGCCGGGTCTTCCTCCTCGTCCTCCTCCTCGTCCTCCTCCTCCTCCTCCTCCGAGCACGGAGACGACCCGGCCATCGACGGGGACAGCGACATGCTGATGGCCTACACGCTGTCGGAGGGGCAGACGGGCGAGGTCGCCGAGGCCGTGGACTACAGCCTCAAAGCGCCGGACAGCGACGCCGGGGAGGACGTCCCGGACCTGGGCCAGCCCGAAATCTCCCTCTTCGTGCGGGTAAGAGACCGCCGTCACGTGTCACCGCTGTGCGACAGCGCTCATTCATTTTTAACACCTTAAAACCGTAGCAGCTATTTCACCGCCGTTTTTAAAAGCGATGCGGCTTCACGCGCAGCGGTGTACTCTGTTCCGCACTTCAAGTAGTTTTTGAGCGACGGCTTTAAGACGTGCAGCGCTGTCTGAGGACCTTGCGTTGTCGGTCAAGGTCAGATCGGGGTTTGATAGCGCGGTTTTTACGACCGCGCGGCGTTCAGAGGGCCGTTCGGCGGCGGACAACGCGCCCTTTGCGCTCTGAACGCGCGCGCTACATGTAACGGAAGCGGAGCGATAACCGAACGCTCGAAAAGCAAACAGTCACCGGCGAAGTTCAACGAACTGCGCAAAGCAACAGGGGCAGGGTTTTGCAGAATCTGTAGGTCAGGGAAACGTAAGGTTATCTACAGCATGCGGAATAGAGTGTACCCTTCCCTGTGTGTGACTTTCTGAACCCTGCTGGTGGAAAGGAATCCTTTTAAAATCCAATCAAAGCCAACCTGCAGTCAATATCCACTATAAAATCAAGAACAGCTATTTACAGTAGAGGTCGCGAGGTGTTGCTAATGGATACGGCATGAGAGAGTTGTGCAGATATGACAGACTGATTGTCTAGATGACATCCTTGACTTTGGCGCTGTCTTGGTGGATGGCAGTGCCGGAGAAAGGGCCTGTTGGGGAGTCTAATCATTAACCGTTATCAGGCTGAGCGGGTGAAGTCTGCAGGAGCAGTGGGGACCCATACAAGGGAGAGAAAAACTTTTTTTTACCGTTATCAGTGTGTACGCTGTGTTCATTAATAGACTACCGATGGGGGGCAGAAGGAGAAAACAATGACTCGGATTGCAGAATTAGGGCTGCAGTGTTAGGGGGGCAGCTCCCCCGCAGGGCTGGGACGTCCGTCCATGTCAATACTGGGACAAATATAAGTGCATCGGTCAAAGTGCCTCCACTTCAGACTCGACAGGGGTACGCCTTGTGTAAATAGGAGGTGCTGTGAAGTGGTAAGGAATGAGTACCTTTGCTGAAAAAAAAACAAAAACTGAAACTACATTTTGAAACAGCTAGTAGCTGGTTGACCAGTTCAGGCCAGCTCCCAGCTCGACATGGTTTAGCTGGTTGACCAGTTCAGACCAGCTCCCAGCTCGACATGGTTTAGCTGGGTGACCAGTTCAGACCAGCTCCCAGCTCAACGTGGTTTAGCTGGGTGACCAGTTCAGACCAGCTCCCAGCTCAACATGGTTTGGCCAGTAGCTGCCAGCTAGCTCGTTCACCAGCTCATCCCCAGCTACATCAGCTCATGTCCAAGCTGGCCAAGCTGGCTTGGCTGGATTTTACAACAGGGTGGATACGACAGAAACTGCAGTCATTGTCAACAACAAAGTGCTTAACCCGAGATTAACCCCTTCTGCGTGAGCACACTCTCGCAAATACAGCGCAAACCTTTTTTTTTTCAGCCGTGACATTTGAAGGCTTTTAGTGCGGAGAGACAGTCTAATTATTAACCTGTTACCAACACCCACAGACCGAGACCCACTCCTTACTCCCACACTAATTTCAGACCCATTCCTTATACACTGATACAGTGCCGGCGTGCTCATGCCCCCTGCGTCTGTAGGGCTTGCTCATGCCCCCTGCGTCTGTAGGGCTTGCTCATGCCCCCTGCGTCTGTAGGGCTTGCTCATGCCCCCTGCGTCTGTAGGGCTTGCCATTGCCCCCTGGGTCTATAGGCAGTTCTGGAATTACAGGGAGAGTTAGTTGGAGAGGCTTCACTCTTGCTGAAGTTCTGCTGAGCATTGTGGGTCTTTATGACTGGGTGTGGCAGGTATAGCTACTCTGTATCATAAAATAGTCCCACAATAAATCTCACGTGTGTGTGTGTGTGTGTGTGTGTGTGAGGGAGAGAGTGTGTGTGTGAGTATGTATATATGTGTATATGTGTGTACATTTGTATGTGCGTGCATTAGGACGATCCCAAGGGCCCTGCCTGAGAGGAACGTTCAAAAAGTGACATGAGAAGAGAGCACTCTTGGAAATCATTTTCCAGAGCACAATATCCTTCAGAGAGAAGTGATGTGTGGACAACCGAGGGTGGGGCCTCTGTCCACAACTGAGCATAAACCTGAGAAATATTAACCCAGAAAGGATGGAGACGATGTTTGTCACACGTGCAAGACATTGTGCAGCCTGTGGCTGAATCGATGTGCCAGTGGTCACACTAGCCCACAGCTGAAATAATGAGACTTTTCCAAATGAAAAAAAAAAAACGAGAAATTTGCTTTCGCGATTTAAAGTCGTCGGCTAGCTTGTGCGAGGGAGGAGGGGATTCGCTGAAGGGACTCCTCTGGGTTACTGGCGAGCGAATGCCATTGTGGAAGGTTCAAAGGTGTGTTCCGGCGGTGTGTGTTCACTGTTGCCGTGGGGGTTGCTGGGTGAGTTATTTCGAGAGCCATTGCGACAGAACCTGCCACCCCTTCTCTGTCAGCTAGTCTGCATTTCAGCCAATTTGAAGGAAATGCGTTTTTTAAAATTTGCTAAGAATGTATTCATATTTACATGACAAGACACAGATCTGCGTTCCAACAGGGTATTCAAATTTTCCAGGTTTACAAATTTTCCATAGCCTGGGGCAAATATTTTAATAACTTGCTCCAACTCCAAAACCCCCCTTAACTGTGTTTTCCTTGGGATTGCTCATGCAGTCCAGCCCAGGAATGGCGAATGAATGCGTGTAAATGACAATTGTAATAATGTCACCGCCACAGTTATTGCTGACGGACAGAAACGAAACTCCGTTCAGAACGAGCAGGGATGAAGACAGCTGGATTTACGTTGTGGTTTGCATGTTTCACCACAAGGGGGCTCTTGCACTCTCTGCGCTGTTTTCTTGTCAAACTCAAGCCGATTGTTAATATGCTATTTAAACTGATAATAACCGAGTTGTTTTCCACAGTAAAGTTAGTGGATGCTAGTAGTGCGTTTTCGTTTCTTTTCTTTTTTTCTCACTGGCTGTTTTTCCTCTCGTCACGCCTTGCTTAGGTGATTTGACATTTTAATTACAACCGTAAGTCATTAACAAAACTATCCATGGCAGCCCTGCAGATTAAATAAGCTTTGGGAAATTTGAGAGGAAATCGGTTGCCTGGAAAACCGGCTTCAGGGGAATTGCACAGAAAACTTGAATCTCCTGCGAGCCAGTATCCAAATTTTGACATTTGTACATTTTTTGACATCCTACATTCTACTGACCAGCAGAGGGCATCAGAGACCCCAAAGTAATGTATTTAGGGACCGCTCAGACAAACACACTGTCGGTCTCTGCCCGTTATAGTCCTCTCTGTAGTATTCTTGTGTGTATAGGAATGCAGCATATGAAGAATTGAGTTAACCCCCCTGTGCTGGAATGTCGTGATTCGCTCACGCAGATTAATAATTGCCCAATCTCCGCCGTACACTTCGTGCAGTTGCCTGGCCCTGGCTACGTTAATGATCCACCGGCACTTCGCTGCTTCTCTTGTGTAAAAATCAGAGCCTGTTGCGTTTCCTGGAAACTCAGCTGAGATTCTGAGAGCGAAAGTTGGAATCTGAAGGGTGGGTTTGTGGTTTGTACTGCAGTTTTTCCAACAGGCATTGGAACAGACACCTGAAACATCTGAGAGACCCCCGGTCATAGGGGTCCGTTTGAGATTGCAGGAGACCCCACCCTCAACAGAGATCCCCTGTGCCACACGAGCAATATTATAATAATAATAATAATAATAATAATAATATAGCACTTTTAAAAACAATAGGTACAAAGTGCTTTACAAAATAAAACTGCAAATTGAAAACTTTTTCAGCGCACTGATGCATGCCAATTAGTAGTTGTGCTCCTAAATTATTTTCCCAGTTAGTGCGCATCAATACTCAGGAGCAAATGCTCCTACAGTAGGAGTACGTACTATAGAGCTCTGCAAACTAAAACACAGGGTCAGATATTGCAGGCTTTTCACAAGTAGACAGTCTTTGCTTCCACATGCAATCTATGTACAGGCACACGGAAGCCCCATGTATGAATTATAATGTTTTTGTAGATTAACAGGGCATGTCCTGGTCAGCTAACTCACAACTCACACCTAGCTCACCTATATT
This sequence comes from Conger conger, assembly GCF_963514075.1. Lineage (NCBI taxonomy): Eukaryota > Metazoa > Chordata > Actinopteri > Anguilliformes > Congridae > Conger > Conger conger. Next base: position 4,256,454 of record NC_083764.1, read on the forward strand.
GCTAACCACTGGAGAGAAAGAGAGAAACAAAAAAACCCCTGAAAACCAATATTCCCACGCCACAACGGACTTTGAGCCATCAATAATTGAGGAAGGAGTCTTCCTCTCCTAACTGTCCCGTGGGTGATCGAATACAGAGAACGCCTCTTCCCGAGCGCTGTGTGTGTGAAACGCCGTTAATAATGTAGTGGGCGGCGTCCTTTCACACTCAAGCCTCCCTGCTAAATACTGCCCCCTTATACACTGTCCTGCCAAATACTGCACCCTCATACTCACTGTCATGCCAAATACTGCCCCCTAACACTCATTGTCCTGCAAAATACTGCCCCCTCACTCACTGTCATGCCAGATAATACTGTACCTTCACACTCAAACTGCCCTGCTAAATAATGCACCCTCATATTCAAACTTCCCTGTTAAATACTGCCCCCTCAAACTCACTGTCCTGCTAAATAATGCCCCCACACACACATTCTGCTGCCAGATAATGTCCCTCAAACACTGCCCTGGTCTAGCTCATATTTACTACTGAGCCTGTGTGGCTTGTCAATGCTTGTTATTTTGACCTGTTAAATAAAGTTCAGAAAATTTTGGCTATTTGTTCCAGTTTCTGGAAACACCAAAATTAGTTAATCGTGAGCTACCTGTGAACCAATCAGAACACCCTCACACACACACACACACACGTGCACACTCACCTTCCTACAGCAGATAATTCTAGACCCTCTAAATTTAGAATTGGACTCATTGGAATGTCCCAGTGCCCTGTCTGGGCTGTGCTGCCTGTGCCCCCCCCACTCTGTGGTGACTCCCCCCCCCCCCCCGTGTTGCTACCCAGGACAGGTGGTAGCTGGGACAGCGATAACGATGATGACGATGATGATGATGATGATGATGAGGCTAATACCGGGCGTGATTCAACTCTGATCACATGATCACATGACCTGCTGGTCCGTCACTGTCTGCAGCCCCCCCCCCCCCCCTCTGCCCAGCTCCTCAGGGTTCCTCTTAACACCCCTGTTTGTGCATTAAGGTCAGCAAGCCTTTAATTCACGTTATTCTTCACTCCGGCTTCCTGTGGCCGTTAGATCAGAGAGTAACAAACAGGCTGACACACGGCTGGCTGCCCTCAGGCCTCAGGAGTGTCCGTGTGACAGCGTGTCCGTGTGACAGCGTGTCCGTGTGACAGCGTGTCCGTGTGACAGAGTGTCCGTGTGACAGCGTGTCCGTGTGACAGAGTGTCTGTGTGACAGCGTGTCCGTGTGACAGAGTGTCTGTGTGACAGCGTGTCCGTGTGACAGAGTGTTTGTGTGACAGCGTGTCCGTGTGACAGCGTGTCCGTGTGACAGCGTGTCCGTGTGACAGAGTGTCCGTGTGACAGCGTGTCCGTGTGACAGAGTGTCTGTGTGACAGCGTGTCCGTGTGACAGAGTGTCCGTGTGACAGCGTGTCCGTGTGACAGAGTGTTTGTGTGACAGCGTGTCCGTGTGACAGCGTGTCCGTGTGACAGCGTGTCTGTGTGACAGAGTGTTTGTGTGACAGCGTGTCCGTGTGACAGAGTGTCCGTGTGACAGCGTGTCCGTGTGACAGCGTGTCCGTGTGACAGAGTGTTTGTGTGACAGCGTGTCCGTGTGACAGAGTGTTTGTGTGACAGAGTGTTTGTGTGACAGCGTGTCCGTGTGACAGAGTGTTTGTGTGACAGCGTGTCCGTGTGACAGCGTGTCCGTGTGACAGAGTGTTTGTGTGACAGAGTGTTTGTGTGACAGCGTGTCCGTGTGACAGCGTGTCCGTGTGACAGAGTGTCCGTGTGACAGAGTGTTTGTGTGACAGCGTGTCCGTGTGACAGCGTGTCCGTGTGACAGCGTGTCCGTGTGACCTGTCACTGGACGTGCGGTGGGTGTAGCTGTTCACAGTGACATCAGGTTTATATTATTGGCCGACTGGAGTACGTTTCTCAGGACAACAACCGCGGTCTACGTCGGCCGACGGCAGAGTGCCCACGAACGTTCTGCGATATCAGTCCAGCGACACTATAAACTGGCCTTTGAAAAGGTCCATTGACTAGATTAACCGCCGAGATTAGATTAGCACAACTGAGAGAGCACCTTGAGGGAAAGGCCGTGTGATTCAATCAGTGCTCAGTCCTCTGATAATACCTTCTGCTGTCGTGGGAGGGTACTTAAGTATCCCCTTGTAGCATGGGCAGGAATCCCTGTAGCACTGATTTTGAGACATTTTTCCAAACAGTGTTTTGAAGTAAAAAAAATGCTTAAGTATCGTGTTATGCTGCAGACAATAATGCTACAAGCATTTAGCAAGCGTTTTAGTCTTTTAATAAGACTTAAGATAAGTTTTTTTCTCTGAAGTAGAAAATATTAGCTTGATTTGGCAAATCCAGAAATGAGTCAAACTGACTTTTCTCACTGGCAATATTTTCGTCTTATTTAGCAAAAAGTCTCAATATAAGGGTCAATTAGTTGTTATTTTTCTGACAGTGATCAATGAGCATTCTACACGTCAGACTCTAGTTTGGGGCAAAGTTTAAAACAAACAAACAAAAATTGATATTTTTTTTCTTTCAATCCAGAGGTCTGTGTTCAGTCCCTAAAATAACCCGGTCAGGAGGCTCTGTACTCACTGCGGCTGACTCTCGTTCTGCACGTTTTGTAGCTCATTGAGTCCAGCAAATAAAACTTTTCATTAATGTTTAAGCGTGATTTCCACAGTCCATTGCCACTGAGTGTATTCTGGTGATCAGCAGAAACGCCCACCTTTGCACTCACACGGGAGTCTGACGTCTGGCTGTTCATTCAGGCAACGAATCGCACAACGAATCGCACAACGAACCGCACAACGAACCGCACAACGAATCGCACAACGAACTGCACAACGAATCGCACAACGATTCGCACAACGAATCGCACAACGAACCGCACAACGAACCGCACAACGAATCGCACAACGAATCGCACAACGAATCGCACAACGAATCGCACAACGAATCGCACAACGAATCGCACAACGAATCGCACAACGAACCGCACAACGAATCGCACAACGAATCGCACAACGAATCGCACAACGAATCGCACAACGAACCGCACAACGAATCGCACAACGAATCGCACAACGAATCGCACAACGAACCGCACAACGAATCGCACAACGAATCGCACAACGAACCGCACAACGAACCGCACAACGAATCGCACAACGAATCGCACAACGAATCGCACAACGAACCGCACAACGAACCGCACAACGAATCGCACAACGAATCGCACAACGAATCGCACAACGAATCGCACAACGCTTCAGTGGATGCCATATTTCTGTTTGAAAGTAATGGAGTTATGAAAATGATACATTTAAAAAATGATTTTAATGTGCGAGAGCCTGTCCATAGGACAGATATATTAACTATTACTGCTTCACAACTGCTATTTATTTGCTATTTATGGATTTGATGCTGTTCACTTGTCGGGGATCTTCTACACTTCTTGTTGTTTTCGATGAGAAATGCAGAATGACTGAAGCATAGGGTTTGAGACGGGTGGGATAGGAGTCTGGGGAAGATCAGTGGTGGATGTTGTCAGCTGGGCTTGAGTGGCAGTTTTGATTGATTTAGATGAGGACAGTAGGGG
>NC_083764.1:4262596-4295096 GCF_963514075.1 Conger conger
CTAGTCTAAAATCCAACGATGACCAGCTTGAAATGGCCAGCTACTAGCTATTTCAAAATATAGCTCCAGCTAGCCAGCTAACATTACACTACTGTAACTGTGTTGTATCACTTGTGTATTTGGCTAGCCACTAGCACAATGCCAGTCTCTAGATAAGCTAACATGACAGTACTGCAATTGTGTGTTCTGGTGGTGCTCTGGGATGCTAAGTGGGAGCTAGTTGGCAGTGCTGGTTGGTTGTTACCCTGTTATCTATATCTGTAGTGGTGTTCAGTGGAAGCGACTGTAAGAAGGACCTGATAAACTACAGGCCTGACCCTGCCTGACTCTCCAGTCAGAGAGTGAGAGGGAGAACTGTCACACAGACACTGCTGGGGTTTCGTCAAGGGGCTAGGCTCCTGGGAACACATTGGCCTTATTGTGCCTTTAGAAATTGAGTTAAGCAATCGTAACTTTGCATTAGTGACATATTTTCCCCGTAGATTTCAGTGATCCACCAAATTATGATGTTGTGTAAGTGGAATGGGGGTCCCCAGTTCAATTTTATCGGACAAACAAATGAAAATGGTCAGTGTAATATCAGCTCTCACTGTGTAGATAAGTCATTAATTAATTCCATTGAATTAACATCAGTTTTTTGAAGTGTCAGCTGCATAGAGTTGCTGGGTGGCTCACTGTGACCTTGCATAGGGTCCTGGCCTATATATAACTATAGCTGAACTGGGAATGCGAACTATAGCTGAACTGGGAACACTCACTGTTGGTGAATTTCTACTGTGTTCCAGTAAGACATGTGTCTAGTAAGAAGAGGCCTGATTTGAAGGTGACATCACCCCTGTGCTCTCTCCCTATTGGACGGAGATGCGAAAGCAGCGCACCTCCCTCCCCCTGGTTATTTTTACCTTCGGCTAATGAGCGTTTAGCGCCTCTGCCAGAACTCTGTCAGCAGAAAGGAAACTAATGGAACCGGTGGACCTTGAGTGTACGGCTGTCACCTCCCAAGCTCACAAATAACCAATTAAAATGATTTAAAAATAAAGGAGTATGGTTCTAATACAGTAGAGTATCCTGGTCCATTTTGACCCTTTTTGAAGAGTAGAGGGGGTTTTTTTGGAATGTTTTTTTCCCCAAGTCGGTGTTCTAGAACGCCATCGAGTGCTGATTGTGACATCGGCATTAGAATGTTCAGTTAAGAACATTCTAACCACAATATTTGTGACCTCACAGCAGGGTCACAGGAAGTGGACCATGCAGCCAAATGCACTCAGCTGTAGTATACATGGTAAATGGTTGGCATTTATATAGCGCCTTTATCCAAAGCGCTGTACAATTGATGCTTCTCATTCACCCATTCATACACACACTCACACACCAACGGCGATTGGCTGCCATGCAAGGCGCTGACCAGCTCGTCAGGAGCATTTGGGGGTTACGTGTCTTGCTCAGGGACACTTCGACACAGCACGGGTGGGGGATCGAACCGGCAACCCTCCGACTGCCAGACAACTGCTCTTACGGCCTCAACCATATCGCCCCATAATCTTGTGTGTGTGTTTATGTGTGTGTGCGTGTGTGTGTGTGCATTTGTGGGTATGTGTGTTTCTCTGTATGTAATTACATGTGTATATGTACATAATTGTGTAAGTTAATGGGATTCCCTTACAGAAATGATATAACATACTGCAATACATTGCAAAGACTTTTCGCAAATACACTGCTGGATATATTTCATGGTAGTGTACCCTTGAAACGTATATTGTAACATATGAACACAATAAGTGTTATACAGTTGCACATATGTATATTGTGAAGTCTGATGATCCAGTATACAGTACGAAGATTCCTCATGCAGATCACAGATTGTTTGAAAGCAGAGTTACAGAGGAATATCGCCCAATCTGGCATCTGGAGTTGAAGTCTCTGGTGAAATGTATGGCAGCACAGTGGCACATTAATGTTGTATATGATCCGGGCAGAGATGAGCATTGAAAACAGCTTTTTCAGCGGAAAAGGTGAAACGTTAATTGTATACTTTAATCCCCCTCCGTGATCTGATAAGCACTGGAGCGATGCCCTCCCCAACCATTGTTCTCTTGTTCAGGGTCTTGATTGGCTGTTATCAGCAGCCCATATTGGGTTTCTGTGGTAGCGCTGTGCCCATTCACTGCATTGTAAACAGGCAGCTTTCATGACCACAACAGGCTGGGTTTCTGGAGAGGAAATGACATCATCATCGTGCGATGTGATTGCCGTGTTTGGAGTCGGACATCTGAGGTCATGTGACCACAGAGTTAGGCTATCCCATGAGTTTGTGGGGTCCCAGATAAGAGCCTGAAAATCGCCCCCAAAATAATCCATTTAAAATAAATAAATAAAAAACACCACACGGGGTCCCCCTTAACCATGCCAGGGGGGCCCAAACTGGGGGTCGTGACCCCATCTAGAGCCACCTGATTTGAAGATGGGTCGGCTGAAAAATTTTTTTTTTGTCAGTTTAAAGTATGTTAATGTACTTTCCAAATTTTGAACATCACAACAACCCCACTATCATAAAGCGATATCATGAATATAGTATAGGCTAAGCAGCGTTAGTTTACACCAGTGTGGGTGGGTTGGGTGTTGGGGTCACATAAAATTTTTGTAACACTCTTTTGGGGTCACATTAGAAAAAGTTTGGGAACCCCTACCCTAGGAGATCTCCTACATGGCCTAACCCAGGGGTCTCTCTGTTCACACCAGCCTGTCATATTCAATCTGTTGTACTCACATATCCCTGGTATTCGCAAATCACAAACATACCTCTGAGTCCATATCTCGTGATAAAACGTGCTGACAGGTTGTACTGAACAGGTCCAGAGGTTTATGGATTTTTATGATTCAGGGTTCAGGCCGTTGCTTACACTGGATAACGCGTGAACACCTTTGGCTTATACATCCTTACACACCCTGTTGTGGTCGCTGTAATGATTAAATATTTATTCTGCTGAATTACCCAGTGCGGAAACGTGCCGACACACAGATAGTGCCTGCAGACCCCACACAAACACACACACACACACACACACACATAGCTAAAACATGCAGCCTGTGGTGCAATGCACAGACCCTATGCAGACTCATAGCTCAACTGCGCAGACCCTATCCAGACCCATAGCTAGAATGCGCAGACCCTGTGCAGACTCCCAGCTAAAGTGTGCAGACGCTGTGCAAACTTGGTGCTAAAATGCACAGACACCCATAACCGAAACGTGCAGCCTGTGGTAAAACGTGCAGACCCTGTGCAGACCCATAGCTAGGATGCGCAGACCCTGTGCAGACTGTGCTAAGCTGCGCAGCGGCTAATGAAGCGGGTAATGGGGAATGGAACAGGCCTGCATTATTCATCGCCCCCCTCCCTCCCTCGGGGGGGTCGGTTGACGGGCTCGGCTTTCCGATGCCGCTCTCAGGTTGCCCCCGGAAAACCACCCGATCGGTGCTGCGGAACATGTGGAAATTCGGATTTGATTCCCTTTAAAACAAAAACAGACGGAAAAGAGCTGGCTGTGCTGTCAGAGGTGCAGAGTGTGCTCGCTGGTTATTGGGTTATTTGTAAGAGGGATCCTGTAGCCCAGAGGCTAAGGTGCCGGGACCTGGAAGGTTGGTGCATCAAGCCCCAGTGCTGCCACAAAAATATCAGTGCAGCTGTTAGGTGACCTGGAGCAAGGCCCTTGACCCTGCGTTGCTCCAGGGCGGATTGTCCCCTGCTCAGTCTAATCAACTGTAAGTCGATTTGGATAAAAGCATCAGCTAAAAAAAAACTGTAATGTAAATGTAACTTTTTTTTTTTAAATGGGCAGGTTTACAGTCCAATGTACTGCGCTTCTGACCCAGTAGAACTAAGGTTGGATTTTATATGTAAGCTTTGCCCAGGTAGAAATGTCACACTCACAATATTTTTTCACAGAATAAGTGAACTGGTAATCCATAGATATCTGCTACTGCAGTGGTCACCAGCCCTGTTTCTGGAAGTCTGTAGGTTTTCATTGCAACCCTAATTTGTCACACCTAACTCTACTAATTAGTAGCTCAACAGGATCTCTTGCTGTTGAATGAGGTGTGCTTTGTTTAGGTTTGAGTGAAAACCTACAGGGCGGCAGATCTCCAGGAACAGGGTTGGTTACCACTCTGCTACTGGGGCATGAAGGAGAACATTCAGGGTTTTTTTTTGTTTTTAAGATTTATTCAAGCCTGTTAAAGTATATTAGTACGTGGGTTGAAGTGTGCATGTATTGCATACCCTGTGTGTATGCACGTGTGTGTGTGCACGTGTGTGTGTGCACTTGTGTGTGTGCTCAGGATGTGCAGTAAGGTGCGATAACATACCAGGAGCCGCTTGTACTTCTCTGTGTCAGAATTAAGGTCAGTTTTAGGTTTCAAGTCTCATATCCTGCTGATGGCTCCTATCTCTACACACACACACACACACACACAACTCACAGAGTACTCATACACTCACACACATGCACAGTCATGGTTGGTTTTACATGTGGGTGTCCTCTGTAAGCACAGATGTATTGGTTGGTTCGCATCGCAGTTATTTAGCTGATGCTTTTATCCAAAGTGACTTACAGTTGATTAGTCTAAGCAGGGGCCAATCCCTCCAGGAGCAATGTGGGGTTAAGGTCCTTGTTTAAGGGCTCAACAGCTGCACTGATCTTATCATGGCTACACCGGGGCTTAAACCACCTACTGTCTGGGTCTCAGTTATGTATCTTAGCCAGCAGACTACAGACTGCCCCACTGGGTGTGTTCTCTATAAGCAGAGCATTTATTTAACATGTGGGCGTGTCCCTATAGGCGGGGAGAGTGTTATTGGCTGGTTTAACATGTGGGCGTGTCCCTGTAGGTGGGGAGAGTGTTATTGGCTGGTTTAACATGTGGGCGTGCCCCTGTAGGCGGGGAGAGTGTTATTGGCTGGTTTAACGTGTGGGCGTTTTCTCCGCAGGCGGGCAGCGATGGAGAGAGCATTGGGAACTGCCCGTTCTCCCAGAGACTCTTCATGATCCTGTGGCTGAAGGGCGTGGTCTTCAACGTCACAACCGTCGACCTCAAGAGGTGAGAGTCACAGCCCTCATCCTGAGAGTCAGTCACAGTCATTATCCAGGGAGTCAGTCACAGTCATTATCCTGAGTCAGTCACAGTCATTATCCAGGGAGTCAGTCACAGTCATCCTGAGAGTCAGTCACAGTCATTATCCAGGGAGTCAGTCACAGTCATCCTGAGAGTCAGTCACAGTCATTATCCAGGGAGTCAGTCACAGTCATCCTGAGAGTCAGTCACAGTCATTATCCAGGGAGTCAGTCACAGTCATCCTGAGAGTCAGTCACAGTCATCCTGAGAGTCAGTCACAGTCATCCTGGGAGTCAGTTACAGTCATTAGCCTGGGAGTCAGTCACAGTCATTATCCTGAGAGTCAGTCACAGTCATTATCCAGGGAGTCAGTCACAGTCATCCTGAGAGTCAGTCACAGTCATCCTGAGAGTCAGTCACAGTCATCCTGGGAGTCAGTCACAGTCATCCTGAGAGTCAGTCACAGTCATTATCCAGGGAGTCAGTCACAGTCATTATCCAGGGAGTCAGTCACAGTCATCCTGAGAGTCAGTCACAGTCATTAGCCTGGGAGTCAGTCACAGTCATTATCCTGAGAGTCAGTCACAGTCATTATCCAGGGAGTCAGTCACAGTCATTATCCAGGGAGTCAGTCACAGTCATTATCCAGGGAGTCAGTCACAGTCATTATCCTGGGAGTCAGTCATTATCCAGGGAGTCAGTCACAGTCATTATCCAGGGAGTCAGTCACAGTCATTATCCAGGGAGTCAGTCACAGTCATTATCCAGGGAGTCAGTCACAGTCATTATCCTGGGAGTCAGTCATTATCCAGGGAGTCAGTCACAGTCATTATCCTGAGTCAGTCACAGTCATTATCCAGGGAGTCAGTCACAGTCATTATCCAGGGAGTCAGTCACAGTCATTATCCTGGGAGTCAGTCATTATCCAGGGAGTCAGTCACAGTCATTATCCTGGGAGTCAGTCATTATCCAGGGAGTCAGTCACAGTCATTATCCAGGGAGTCAGTCATTATCCAGGGAGTCAGTCACAGTCATTATCCAGGGAGTCAGACACAGTCATTATCCAGGGAGTCAGTCACAGTCATTATCCAGGGAGTCAGTCACAGTCATTATCCTGAGAGTCTCTATCGTCTACCTGAGAGTCACAGTCATCTACCAGAAAAAAATCTATAATCCCAAACTGTCGAGGAAAGGACCACAGTGATAAAGTGATTTTATTGCATAAATGTAGCCTTCGCAGGAAACACAGCCTTGCGCTACCTGTGTTCCAGATTGACGTGGTGTTAAGGTCAAAGACCGGCATGTCACCTTTGAGCCTAGGTGTGTGTCCGTGAGCTGCAGCAGGTACAGGCACAGGTGCGTGTGGTCTGGAGCAGCGTCACGGCGGACCTCTCTAAGCCTCCGCTTCCCCCTGCACAGGAAACCGGCGGATTTGCATAACCTGGCCCCGGGGACACACCCCCCGTTCCTCACCTTCAACGGGGAGGTGAAGACCGACATCAACAAGATCGAGGAGTTCCTGGAGGAGTCCCTGGCCCCCCCGAAGTACGATATTCTCCGAACCGCGACATCGGGATTGTGTGTGTGTCGGGATTGTGTGTATTGTGTCTTCAGAGTGGTGAGAGAAATCTCCCAGATGGGAAGAAATCGCAGGAGGAATCCGGCTATAGAGGGGGGTGCCCAAAGTGTAATTGTAGATGGATATAATTCAGAAATCCATTATAGAAATGAAATGGGTTGGACAGAGATGAGGTCCATTTGGGGACCTGTTTGTAATGCTACATGGGGGGCTTTTGTGATTGACCGCCCTGTACTGGCAGATGATTAAGACCAAGTGCATGCTTGTGGAAGCTTGTGGAAGTTATGTGACCTTCTATTGAAACTGAATATGCCACTTGATAATTTTAACATGATTAGAGGTTGAGGTTACACACGGGTTTTGATCCCTTTCCTGTTTGTGGCTCGCTGGTTGCTGTTGGTTACGCATCTTCTCATTCGGTTCCTGCCCTCTTAGATACGGTGTCTCAAAGGGGTTAGAAGTGATACCCAATCAGCAGCTGATTTTCACCTCGAGAGCCGAGTGTGCTCACTTCCTGTTCGTTAAGCAATTAAGATCTGAGGCATAAAAGGGAAACCAGCTGACTCTGTGGCTCCCTGCAGTACTGAGGTATATTAAATATTAACACCAAGAATATATACTAAATGATATACAGTATTTTAGACTGCCAAATACAATAACATTTTGTGTTCTTTACTTGTCCTTTATAATGCTGTGATCACTGGTTATTTAAATTGTATTAAATGGTGGCGTGTCTTTTATAGAACTGTACAGTCATGAGCCCCTGTGCTAGAGCCTGCAGTGGGTTCTGGGTAAAGGTGTCAGGTGCTATACGACCAAGCAAGACACAGCTTTGGATTTAGACTCCTACCCCTTATGTTAAATAATGGAAATGGAAGATAAAATTGCTGACTGGTTTCTAACAACAGAATAGTACTTAAGGAAACACTACATGTGTGCTAATGAAGGATTCATAGTCAATGCTGACCCAAAAACATTTCTTATGAAGTTGACATGATGACTGAAAATGTCCATCAGCCCTTCAGTCCTACAAATCCTTGGGAATTCAGTAAATCTGCTTGTTAAATCTATAAGTAGGTGACAATCATGTTGCCCAATAGCAACTCGGAAGCTCTAAAAACCTATAAAACAATCAGAAACACTTTTAATGTTGATTGTGGAAAAATGTTCTGTCCCCCTCTGCTGGTAGCTAAGTGAACTGCAGGCAGAGCAACTGTCAGTGTCTTCCTGCGCTCTGGAAAGTAGGCCATCCCTGTTGAGGTGTGATCACCTGTCCATGAATAATGCAGTAAACACTGTCACACGCTGCGTCTCTCAGGTATCCCAAACTGGCCGCAAAGAACAGGGAGTCCAACTCGGCGGGGAACGACGTCTTCGCCAAGTTCTCGGCCTTCATCAAGAACACCAAGACAGGAGCCAACGCAGGTACAGACCCCGTCGGTCGCACTTTGTCACTCGGAGGAACGCAGTGGACCGAGTGACGCACGTGCAAATCGTCACGATTTCATCTCCGGTGTTGTTTGAGAAACCACAACACAAGGCGGTGGGTAGGGGCATTCACGGTGAAAATTAATTATCATGTCACGGCAACCATTGTTAAATATTTAACATCTTTTCATCAGCCCCTTTTGTTTCCATAATGGCCTGTAAATTCTAACAGGAGCAGACCGAACTGTTACCAATGTGTCAAATTAGCTCAGCTGAAGGCCTTCCAGCCTCGTCGCTGGGTATCTAAATTGTGCAGCTCTACTCCCATCTAGTGGCCGTGATGGGGAATTACATGCCGTGTGTGTTTTCGTTTGCTGCAGAGAAAGAGAAGGCCCTCGCGAAGGCCTTGAGGAAGCTCGACTCCTACCTGAACAGCCCGCTCCCGGAGGAGATCAACGCCGACAGCATGGAGGAGGAGAAGAGCTCCAACCGCAGGTTCCTGGATGGAGACGAGCTCACGCTGGCGGACTGCAACCTCCTGCCAAAGCTGCACATAGTGAAGGTGAGACAGCGCCCTCTGCTGACCGGAGGGGGGAAGTGCATCCGGGCTCGATTTACACAAAAGACTGATTTATACTTTGTTGCACGACCCTTGTGTCAAATGACAAAAATGATGCATTATGTCATTGTCACGCACCCCTAGAATACTTTGTTGCGCCGTGTTTATTGGACAGGGTCATTGTCATGGACACATCTTGTGTTCAGAAAATGCAAACAAACTGTCAAACTGTCAGGAGCTCGACGTCTCGTTGCCATAGAGGCGATAAGAGTCCTTATTGTCCTATATCGTCGCCGAAGTAAAAACGCAAAACATTGTGCGTCACTTTCATGGGACACTTGTAGCAAGGGTTGCGCAACGATCAGGGGGTACGCACATAGCCATGTGTTCAGTGTTATATCAACTGACAGAGTTCACTTTACTTAGTACATTTTACACTGGTACAGTAAATTAATCTTCTTTGTTCTCACTGTTAAGAATTAGAGTTACGACAGATTCGTAGTAGTAGTGGTTAAAGTACATGACTGGGACCCGCAAGGCCGGTGGTTCGATCCCCGGGGTAGCCACAATAAGATCAACACAGCTGTTGGGCCCTTGAGCAAGGCCCTTAACCCTGCATTGCTCCTGGGGAAGACTGTCTCCTGCTTAGTCTAATCAACTGTATGTCGCTCTGGATAAGAGCGTCTGCCAAAATGACATTAATGTAATGTAATGTAAAATTAAAATTGGAAATGAGAGCATTGTCTCATTGCGGAAGCTCCATTCATAAACATGAGGTCCCGCACAACTTCCCACGCTTTTCTCATTTCCTGCTAATGTCCACCAGGTCGTGGCGAAAAAGTACCGAAACTACGAGATCCCGGCGGAGATGACAGGCGTGTGGCGGTACCTGCAGAACGCCTACGCCCGCGACGAGTTCACCAACACCTGCGCGCTGGACAAGGAGATCGAGATGGCCTACATGGACGTGGCCAAGAGGCTGGCCAAGTGAGCCCGGCCTGCCCGCCAAGCAAGATTTCTGTTCGTGGAAAAAAAAAAAACTGCGTGCTGATGCCATTTTAGCTCCTCCCCATCCTGACTCGAGACCTACGACACTCAATGTCCTGGACCTGCTCGAATCTCTCCAGACGATCTCTCTCTCTCTCTCTCTCTCTCTCTCTCTGTCTCTCTCTATACCTCTCACTCTCTCTGTCTCTCTCTCTCCCTCTCTGCTGTCTGAAATGAACATTCAGCTGTGAATGTGTCTTGTAGTTCAGGGCCAGTCGCTGCTCAGTCATACTAGCTTTCTGATGCGTGGTGTGACCTGTAAATTATTATTATTATTATTATTATTATTATTACATTAAGATTTTCATTTTTCATTTAGAATCATCCTCGTTTTTGACTCTAGTATGACCTGAGTGCTGAGTACGAGGACTTGGCTTCTGAAGACACTCACTTTCGTGTTTGTGATTTTGAAAAATACAACTTGTGACACCAGCACTACAAACGGTGCTGTCGACTTTGCGTTGTGAGCAATTTAATCAATCCTGCTTTTGGTTGAAATTCATCCAACTCTGAGAATATATAGTCGTACAAGTAGCAGCCGACATCTATCTGTTTTTAAATGGCTTGAGAAAAACAATCACAACTTGGAGGAACAATAAAATGTATTTGAGACAGTTCAGAGTAGTACAGAACGGTCAAATGTAAGACTGGGGCGACTCTCAACGGGGAAACATCGCCACCTGCTGTCAAATATATGGTACAAATGTATTCTATTTTCTTTTCTTTTTCACACGTAAAAATCTGCCATGATTGTAATGTGTGTTCTGTTTGGCATTTGGGGAAAACATTTTTATCGGTACGATGCATCAAAATGATACCACAAAAATATATTTTTTAATTGTCAAAATATTGAGAAAATCATGCCCAACGTGCCTTCTTTTCTATCCTAAAATTTCACGCCAACATTAATCCTAAAAAAAGAGATAAAATTCATACATCATCAGCCATGCAGTGCAGAATGAACCTTATATCGGGTGTATTATTTTCTAAATACGCCGATGATCAATATTTACATATGATAATGTATTTTATAATGCAATGTACACTGATAAAGAATCGTTGTTCGGGTGATTGAGTTGCGATTGCAAATAGCTCGTGCGGATCAAAAAGCCTTTGGGACAAAGCAATATAACGCTTTATTTGCACTGCTTTCAACAATCTACCGATTATAAAAATGAAATCAGGCTGAACAATTATTAATAAAGGGTAGTGAATTGTTGTAGCAGCAGTCGTAGTAATAGTAGCATACAGTATCAGTTCATATCAGGGACAGTGTTTGACATCAGGTTACTATTACTGTACTAACCAAACAATGTGTAAATCATACTTATAGCCGTGCTTATGAGGATGGAACAGCGTTCTGACTTAACGACGTCTGGGCTGCGTTAGAAGAATGATGAACCGTAACTTTGAAGCGTAACTTTTTTTGGGGGGGGGGCAGAAGCTTTGGAGTCGAGAGGCTTTACGCCGTGCGTCAGGAGTTCCGCAAACCACTACATGGTGGATCTCCCAAAACCGCAGCTCGTATAACTGTCTCTTTCAATGAGGTCTGCCGGTGTTTTACGGCTGTTACCTGACCTGATCCTTCGCTTTTCCACAAACCTTTTTACTCCTGTGTGGTTTCTACGACCGTTTCGATTTGAAAGGAGATCAGTAACTGTACGATAAGGCTTGGGGGTCCTCTTGGAGTGCACTGACTGCTACTTAAATAAATTATATTTTCACAAAAAAAACTTACTTGCGTGTCTTTGTTGTCCCCGTTGTGATATTTTAACTGATGCATCAACACAGGGGTGAAGCTAAGGGAAAATACTGCGGTGTCGCTCTTAGGTGATTACATACAAACTCCTGCTTTCATTTATTTAATTACCCCCAAATATTAATGACCTAATATTCAGTCACATTCCTCGACAAACTCAAGAATGACAACCGAAGACTGTTCTTGTATCCACATAGGCTGTTAAACGTTTTGCTGCGCTCTACAAGTGCGCAGGTGCAGACAGCTAATTAGCTAACAGAGCCCGGCTAATTGAGGGAAATGAAAACGTGGAGGTACACACTGGAGCTCGATATCCCAGCCCTGCTTGAGAAGAATGGCCATGAGACACGCCTCGGGGGAGAGAGAGAGTCTGAACTTTTAACGCGACTGATGTGAGCCACCACTCAACGCCGCGGAGCCGAAGTTAGCGGCCGATGAATTACAATCAGAGCGATATAATCCCACAACAGCCCTACCCTGGGAATCACGGGAGCCACTCACTAAAAACCAACGGCTGCACAGGCAAGGATCAAAGCCGTCTCTCTCTGTTTCTCTCTCACTCTCTCGGTCATCCGATTCCCCTCTTTAAAAGTGCGGCTTTTAAAAAGGTCTGTGCGCGTCTGACCATTCTTTTCCCACAAGGGACAAGCAGGCGTGTGGCGCGACGCATGCCTCGTTGTTCTTTCATCAGCGTCTAAACGACTCCAGTCCGACAACTGTCCACAGTCGCCTGTATGTCCGACTCTTTCGCGCATGAATAATGTGCAGTTGGATATGTATGTCAGACACGTCGAAAACAGATCCAGACACATTTTCGCAAACCGTGGCGGTTGGGAATGGGCGAATGCACGCTAACAACCTGGCGCGCGCCTTTGATCTGTCTCTGGTCCTTTCCCACCGGATGAATAAGATTGGCCAGAGGATTTCAGACCGGTTTTTGGTGCGCTAGGATCATGGATTCCCTATACTGTTCAGGCCTCTGCACAAACTGCTCCCACGGATCTATCAACACTTCAGACCTATTTCCGATCGAGTGACCGACTTGGCCAGTCAAGAACCGACCACTGTCTGGTCCTGAAAAACGAATTGGTTGCTTTTGCAGTGTGTTCTCCGGTCATGGTCCAGCTGTAAGGAAAAGTGCCATCCAATTAATTTCGAGGCGTTTGACTGGATCTGAGCAGATACGATGTTTCTGTAGCTACACTTCAGAACGCATCCTGCAGCCGCTGTCAGCAGTGACGTCATCATTACACACAGAAGCGAGCCAGTTCCAGTGGCAGCCATACAAACAATAACATCTCCGACCGTGTTTCAAATATAACGTAGTTTACTTTAGATAAAGAGCAGTTCCTTTCTTTATCCACATTTTCCATCACTTTGCTACAGGATAGTACTTGCCGCGTCTGTCCATGGGAGCTTGTTCCAGAACTCTATAGTTTTTTATGTACTTTAAAACATTTTTTTTTTAGCAAAGTCTAACCTGGCTTATTTCTACTGTATATATAAATAGCAGCCGTACAGTAAGTGGTAAATATTGTGAGCTGTCATGTTATATTTCACAGGCAGGTGTGCCTCAAAGTGGTGATGAAGGCATATGTAATCCAGGTGTAACAAACGGCGGCGGCCATCGTGGAACGATTTCCGCCCACCCCCAGCTGTTCTGCATCTTCCCGGGTAAATCCACAAGGCTGTCAGCGCGGTATCAAGCGAGGAGACCTTTCTAACTGGCTGCAAATGAAACACAGGTGCTGTGCGTGCGTTTAAATATGCCCTCCCTCTTCCTGACGATAATCTGAGGAATATTTCCCCCCAGCACACATTCCAGTTTCCATTTGACAGAGTTTGGGAAGAAAAAATAAATAAAAAAAAATAGAAAAAAAAATTCCAGGAATCACTTCCTGTCAAGGTCTCCGACAACAAAGTTTACACAAATAGCTGACGACACTCTCAGAAATAAAGGGACAGGGTCACATTTCCCAAATACATCCTGACAGTACAATAATGTTCAATTTTGGCTACAATGAGTATTTTCCAATCAAAAAAACATACAAATTAATTATATATTGCTGGCTAGGGGTACAATTGTTTGTATCTATTGGGTACTGCCCTGGTGACGAGCACTTTTTCTGAGAGTGCAAGGAACCTTTTCCCCCCAAACTTTCAGGGGCCTGACGAGAGCAGTAATCACAGTTAACGGGGTCACAGGTGACCCCCAGGCTGATGAGGAGAACAGGCCATCCAGCTAATCTGGGATCACATTTTTTTGCTGCTACCTAAAGCTGTCTGGCATTCAGGCAGAGTCGGGACTTAACACCCAAAGGTCTTCTCGCCCACGAGCCAGTACGCTGTCCCAAACGTTGATGGCAAACAGCTGTGGACGTCCTACTTTACCTGCTAGTTCTATACCTCAACAGTCTCCCACTGAACCTATTTAATTTGCTGTGATATGTTTTTCATTACATTTCCGTTATGTCCTTTCTACCTTCACGTTACACCTTGCTGGCCAGTGGAGGATGGGCTCTGTAGCCGGGATCCTCCTGAGGTTTGTTCCCATCCGGGAGGTTTTCCCGCCACTGTTTGAGGGGTTTTCTCCTGACTGGGTTCCTCGGGTATTTTTTTTAATATATTTTCTTAAACATCATGTGCTATTTGGGGGTTCAGTTCTGGTGCTTCCCCCCCCCCCGGCTTTCTGTACCCCTGTCAAGCGTCTTTGTGACAGTCCCCTGTGAAACCGCAATGCAAATAAAATTGAGTTGAATTGGATTCAGTCGGGGGGGTTTGCCTCCAGGAGGATGTTGGCTCTGTGCTTGCACCCTTCTGGGTTCCACATGAGGAAATTCACCGAAACCCCGCTAATTAACTGAGACATCCTCGTGGATCGTTATGTCCTGTCGTCAGTCTGTCAATTTAAATTGAGTTAATTTCCTCCTCGCTGGAGCAGAACTGACCCTACAATTTTATTTTTATTTTATTTATTTATTTTACAGATTTTGCCCGTTTTCTCCCAATTTAGTAGCCAATTGTGCCGTCTCTATTCCAGCCGCCCGTGTGTTAGCTGGCGATACACCGTCCCTCAGCGGCCCGGAGGGATCAGGTGACCCTGAGAACGACACGCCTTCTCCCAGCCGAATCGACCCGCCCGCGACCTTGACTCCGAGCCGTTGACCGGTACAGCACCCCGGAACGACACATGATATCACCACACAGATTACAATGGTAGAAGAGCATATGGTGAGACTTACAGTGGAGGACACACACTCACGCATGCAGGCACACACACACACACACACACACACACGCACACATAGCCTGGCTACCTCACGTACTGGGTCAGAACACGAGACCACAGACGGCGACCAATGGGCCGGTTCCCTCAGAACTCCGTGTGCGTTGGGGGGTACTGGGAGTGCCGTGTGAGGGCTTGGAAATCATGTGGCCAGAGCAGCAAGGATACGCACCACTTTTAAGAAAACCACCCAATACCGTCGTCTTCCGAAAAACCGCACTGGAGACAATCCCTTATTCTTATACTCCGACGTTCCTGGGAGAGAGGGGCTCTGCTCACAGAAAGCAGACCTCTCCGGGCTGAATGGGGTAATGGTGCGGGAACACAGTCGCATTGTGTTTGGGAGACTTCAGACGCGACGCTGAAGCGGGGACGTGCCGGCTGTTGCGTCGTCTGGCCCTAACCGCAGGGACCGTGCGTCTCCGCGCTCACGCGTGCACAGACTGGAGGGCCAAACCGCCCCGCGCAGCTCAGCGAAACTTCCATTTCTTCCTTTCCCAGAAGCACGGAGCCAATACCCAGCCGTTAGTCCCCGCTCCTGAGGCTCCGTTCTGAACGTTTTTGAGACAATAAGCTTTTATAGGGACGGGAAAACAATGTGTATGACCAAATGGTAACGATAATGACAAAATTAGACTTTACTGCACAGTAATAGCTGTTGTTCTGAAGCAGGTGTTGTTGCAGTCGGTGGCTGTTCGGTGCATGCTGTAAAACAGACTGTTCTCTCTGTGCTTTAACATTCAATGAAGAATTATGAGGCAGCATGTAGCCTAGTGGCTTAGGCACATGACTGGGATTCATGAGGTTGGTGGTTCAAGCCCCAGTGTAGCCACAATAAGATCGGTGCAGCATCATATTTCATGGGCGGGGAAGTGGGGTAAAGGCAGGGCTGCAAATAATGGGGTACAACTGGGACACTTTGTCCCAGGCTCAGGCCCAAAGGCCTGGATATGGGTGTAACTATCTTTTATTTGTTAAATTCACATGCAACCATATGGTGATTTGCCTCAGTGGAAAGAGATCTTGCAGTTTCAGATTGTCATTGTTTTAATGAATCAGCCAGGACAGGACCATGTGGGGAATTAATCCCTCAAAACAATTTTAGATATTTTTTCTCAAACTCAAACAACTGTTAATAACCAACAGACGGTGTTGAAATGCTTATTGTGGACTTAGTTTTTAGAGTTCAATCTTAATTTCTGTTTTGCTTAAGAGGGAAGTTGCTTGTAAAATAAAGCTTACGCAGTTCGTGCATTCCGTGCTCCCACGCTGCATCACATACATTTAACGAGAAAAGCAGGCGAATTCCAGACGGCCCGTTTTTGGAAAGACTTTACGGTATTGTCCATATCTCGACAGCAAGGGGACGCCCAGAAATCCAGGACGTATAGCCAGTCGGGCGCTGAAAGATATGGTGTACGTTACACCCCTTGGGAAAAACCGAAAAGCCACTGACCGACTCTTGGTTAAAAAATTGCGCCGATACATTTATTACATATGATCTGCCTGCCTGCCTGCCAACGAGACAGCAGCCACCTGCGTTCCATGCGCGCCAGGGTACACAGAACTGCGCTGCATACCCTGGGTAATGTAGTGCTCTCGAGGCCTGGTAACCTTACCGGAAACCTGCTACCGCCACTGTGTGCGTCTGGTGCTCTCCTGTTAGACAAGGCAAGCCATGCGCTAATGATACGTCCAGGCTACCTGGATATGGTGCAGGCGCAGACAGAACATACTTTCACACATCATCGTTTTGTATTGCTATCATTGATATTTAAATTCCTTATGATTGTCATGAAATCTGGCCTTGGATTAATGTCACGAGCGGCCTGGTTTACTGAACAAACGGTAAACCTACAACGCTTTCGTTAAAATGCGATCGAAGGGAGCGGAACTGGAAAATCCCTTGAAATATCTCAAAATAATTCCGGAAAAAATCAAAGATTTTTGTCAGAGAGCAGGTGCGAAGAGCCTGTGAACTGAGGCTTTTGTTCTCCGTTCCTGTCCGGACCCGTCCACAGGAATTTTGAGGGGGTGTGCGCAAATGCGCGCAGCCAGAGTATGCGCACGATTTTAGTTTGAAGTTCGGTAAAAGGAGAACATAGCAGTCTGACACATTTGCAGTTGTTGCTATTGCCAAATTGCTGTCAGATGACCGTATTTCTTGTTTCCCTGAGCGGCGCAAAACCGGACATGCAGGCAAACAGTTATTATTAGTTAGTATTGTGTGGGTGGAGGAACTTTATAGTTGTTTTTTTTTAAATGTTTTTTTGAGGAAGCAGGCTTAACGTAATTCTTCAGATATACTGATTACTATCCTCTATTATAAATCGACTGTCTATATTATTTTATACAATGATGCAGTCTAAGATAACATCATTGATGGAAGCCCGAAGGCCATCAGCTTTAAGGTCATCAGTACACTAGAGTGTGCCCACGGTTTTTGGCAGTAACGATCTTTTTGAATCGCAGGAATAATATGTCAGGAGTAGTCCCGGTTCGGTGAACTTTAAAACAATGTGAGAACTCCATCGGAGAGTCGCAGCAGAGGAGAGAGAGCGCAGCTCTTTGAAGTGGTTCGTGTGTTTGATGTGAGTTCAGATCCGATTAAAGCCAATAAATCCTGACACGACTTCACTTATTTTCACTGCAGATTTTCTGAGCCGCTTTCCCGACAGTTCTTTGAAATCTAAGGGTTAAACGTATCGCGCTGTGTACAGTTGGATTGCATAAAAAAGGGTTCTGCTTCCAAAACAAGCATTAAAAAATGCAATGTTGGCTGTCTTTTTATATATTTATTTTTATTTTACAATGTGTATTGTTGTTTTACTATGCACTGCTTTAGTAGCCTATCTGTACTTTTCTATAAACATAAAATCCCATAATTACTTGAAATGACTGTAATTATAAAGAAAGCCAAGCATAGAACAGAGAGGGTTATGTGAGCCTTAAATGTAAACTATGTCAGTACAGATAGCAGCTTCTGCTGAAATACCATTTTAATCAGGAGCAGAACACATACACTCTCACACACTCACACACACATACACACACACACACACACACACACACACACACACACACACACACACACTCTCTCCTCTCTTTCTGTGTCTCTATTCTCCCTCTCTCTTCTATTCTCCCCCTCTCTCTCTTCTATTCTCTCTCTCTCTCTCTCTCTCTCTCTCCCTCCCTCCCTCTCTCTCTCTCTCTCTCTCTCTCTCTCTCTCTCCCTCCCTCTCTCTCTCTCTCTCTCTCTCTCTCTCCCTCCCTCCCTCCCTCCCTCCCTCCCTCTCTCTCTCTCTCTCTCTCCCTCCCTCCCTCCCTCCCTCTCTCTCACACACACTGCTTAACACTCTAGATTTTGCCATTTCTAATGTTGGCAGGGCCTCTTCAGCCTTTCCTAATCCCTCACCCAGTCATACTCTAGCTGTCAAAGTCACTTATTCCTCAGATCAATTCTATAAATCATCACGTTTCATTTTCCCGTCGGAGGGAGTGTGGCACGGAAAGCAGTCGGAGTTCTGGGAGGAAGGGGAGGGGGGGGGGGGGCTGATTCAGGATCGAATGCCCCCCCCCCCCACTTCCCCCACTCGTCAGCAAAAAATAAAGAATAAATAAAACGGCGGGTTTCATCTGAGGGCTCGTTGAGCGTTGTGAAGGTCTGAAACCACGCCGGGGGGATGGGGATCCAGTGAGCCAATGACTGGACTTAGAGTCTGAATGTAACCAGAGCCCCTTTAATGGCCTGTCCATTTGCTAATAAACTCACACATTCATTGATTACTAAGTCACACACACACAGGTACACACACACATGCACACACACACACACACGGACACATGCAGATACATACACATACATGCACACACACACACACACACACACGCAGATGCACACACATATGCCCACATACACACATACGGACACACACACACAGACACACACTCAGATACACACATAAAAACACACACATACACACACACACAGACACACACGCAAATACATACACACATGTAAATGCACACACACATACACGTAAACACGCACACACACACACACACACACACACACACAGTCGGTGGTGCTGAGAATTGGGGGCTCCGCTGAGGGACGTTAAACGCCCTCTCTCTCTCACGCCCAGTTTCTGCTTGGGGCCTCGGCCTGGCCCGGCTGCACCCTGCTTCCAATCACACGCCACGTGGGACAGGGCCCCAAACTGCCCCTTCTGCACAGGGCTCAGCACGGACCCCAAACCCAAACTCCCCCTTCTGCACAGGGCTCAGTGTGGACCCCAAACTCCCCCTTCTGCACAGGGCTCAGCACGGACCCCAAACCCAAACTCCCCCTTCTGCACAGGGCTCAGCGTGGACCCCAAACTCCCCCTTCTGCACAGGGCTCAGCACGGACCCCAAACCCAAACTCCCCCTTCTGCACAGGGCTCAGCGTGGACCCCAAACCCAAACTGCCCCTTCTGCACAGGGCTCAGCGTGGACCCCAAACCCAAACTGCCCGTTCTGGACCAGTCACGGCGCTGCCGGCTGGAGCCTCGGGATCAGGAAGGGGCAGAACTTCCCTCCGGTTGGGACTACCAGACCTCCGGTCTTCGATGGGAATGAGCGCTTACCACATGTTTTGCCCTGTTTGCCTTCCCGACCGGACAATCTGAAGGCCAATTTATAGCCCAGTGACAGAGTGTCCGATGGATGTTGCTGGTCGCAGCAACAATTGGTAAATACTCTACTGGAGTGTGTTTATACGTCAGTCGAGCGACACTTTGTTGCTGGACTATAACTTTTTGTCCAGTCCGAGTTATTGATGGAAGAAATGGACCATCTGGTCCAGGGATCATGGTCCTGGAGATCTGAGACCTACTGGCTTTCCACCCTCCCTTTACCTGGGAGTCAGGTGGAAAGACAGTCTGGCCACTAATTGTTCAGATAATTTACCTGGGAGAAAAGAAAACCAGGGCCAGATTTGACGATTGCTGCTCTAGTCCATCATGAATTGGTGTGTGAAAGACTCCCTGCTTTCACAAAAACACGAAAAAGTAAATGTCTTTTCACACTGCAGTCCACACGCCAGGCTGGTGTTGAGGATAATTCATGTAGACTTTAGCATTGACCGGCAGGGGTCAGTAGTGAGCAATGAGATGCTATAATCGCAGCCGAATGAAACTCTCTGCCCTGGAAAACATGTAATGAACCACAAAGTTGTTCTATGTATATAGTACGCCATAACAGAAAAAGAAAATACATCAAATTCGGGGTTTTTGAAAAAACGATCGTGAAATACCGTGCATACTAATGCCCCCATTGTCCGTCAGTTTATTTGAATTCTAGTATTCCACTGGATTATGATCTGTGCAGAATCGATCTCTAAATCATAATTTTGTCAGCATTTTGGCAGACTTCATGAAAAATAGCAGGTTCTGTGGAAGGAAAATAAATACATTTTTCTCTGTAATTCGAAACCTTCGAGAATATGGCGACAGTGTGTATTTGTATCTGCCGCGCCGAGACTCTTCAGTTTGATGTTGCAACTTTAATGGTTGGGCCGCCTGCCAGGTAGTAATAGCAGCTATCGGATTTATCAGGCTGAAATGACTTTGCCTGGCAAAAGAACGGGGAGGCGTTGAGCTATCAATCATAAAACCGCAGATTATTTCCACTGCTAAACAAAAATCCTCTCAGCACTATTGCATCAGGCTTAAAGTAATGAAAAACCACATCAGGCTCCTGTGCATATCCTGTGTAGAAATGCTATTATAATAAGACACAGGTAAACCCAGAAGAGATGTCACCTGTGTCTTTAACAGCTATATAAAGATGCAGTCTAGTTGTGTTGCTGTGCTGTTCACCAACTGCTGTCTTCTTTACTGCAGATGGGAAATGTGTACAAAATATATAAACAGAGGACATATATATATATATATATATATATATATATATATATATATATATATATATATATATGGTCTGCTCCCCTTTTAAGAAAATAAAGGTCCACTACCCCACAAGCTACATTTAATCAATAAAATGTTATTATTTTAGGCATAAATTGATTCATTAATATATTTATATTCATATTCGTACGTGTTCAGTCCTACCCGTCGACCAGGCCTTTCACATTTCTACTGGAGTGCTAGCATTATTATTTTCACTTCACTGTCATGACAAAAACTTTTTAAAAGCTTAATTACTTTGTAAAAGAACATGGCATTGGAAAACAATATTTATCAAACTCATTCCCACTGTGTTATTTTATTTTATTATACAGGAGGCTAGCTGTCAAGTGCTCTGTGACAAAGCGATGGAAAACTGCATGGCACAGACAGGAGCTCGTGATTGATTAATTTCTCTGTAGTTTTAATTGAGTCTGTTGACAGCAGAAGCTGCGGATAACTTGAACTACAGCTAATTTCTTCCCTGTCTCCGGGCTGCGGGAAGGCTCTGGAAAAGCGCGCTGATGTGGAACCGTTACTGACGACCGTTAAGGGGAGAGGCATTCCCCTGCGCACGAGCGCTGCACGCGCCCGAGAGAACCAGAAAAATACAGAATAAAATTAATGTAATACCATTATTCAGTATTCAGTTAACACCTACTGATTTACTTTTGTTATTTAATAATAATAATAATAATAATAATAAGAATAATAATAATAATAATAATAATAATAATAATAATAATAATAATAATCATAATAATAATAATCATAATAATAAACATTAAATCCACGTAGGTGATGTAACATAGCCTACAGTAAATTAGAGTAATATTGACTGGTATTTTGAGTATTTTGACTGATCCAAGCAACACAGTGACGTGGCTCTGCTGCACTGGAAGGCGAGGAGGACAGACAGGTGAGACATCACAGGTTCACTGTTATAAAGGCGTTAATCAGGGTGGGGCATAGCCTACACAGCCCCGCGTTGGATGTCAAATAATAATAAAAAAGTTAGTTGTGACCTCTTGAAAGAACAGGGGAGATGATATGGAAGCCAGTGATGTGTAGTAGTGGGGGGAAAATATGAATGAAATGATTTTATTGTTACCAAAATATGGCGGTTTGGATGTTAAGTGTTAACGCATACCGCGTGCCTTGGCCTGGAACTGTGATGAACACATTTTTGTCGAGTTGCCGTTTCGCTCTGCTTCGTGCCGTTGAAGGTGAAGCGCGTCAGGCATTTTTGTTCTAAACTCCCCGTTTTAAGTGTCTCAAGAGGACGAAGTATTTCGCTGTAGTTTTTTTAAGGTTCGTCCTTTGTGAATAACTACTCCCAAAATAGCCTAACAGAGAAGAGACCCGGCGCCAGGCTCCGTGTCGGGGCCTGAATACTGTACTGATCCGGGCGGGGCAGGAGAACCGTTTCCCGTGGTTCTTCGCTTCATTATTTTGAACTGCATGACAACATTATCAGACCCGTCATCGTCCCCGACCCATACCGCGCACCTCTTTTTCACAACGACGTGGTGGGCGGTGGTGGTTTCCTAATTCAGTATTTGCCGTTTTATCATTATCTAAAAACTAACTTACATATTGAAAGATGGCTCAAGCTAATGGCGGTTATTTTTTCAATATCCGTGTCATCACTGTTTATGGAGCAGAAACAACCCGTTTTCGTTCATCAGGGCTAATGGAAGCAAGACAGTCCTAAAGTTAGTGGCCCGAGCGCCAGGGAAGTTCCTCGCTTTGTTATTTGTTTTCTCAAAGCCGAATAATTACCGTGTGGGTTCACTCCTGCGCGCATTAATCATATTTCTGTCACATGTGTTTTCGGAATAAAAGGGAACGAAAGATGATGGAAGCCCAAGATCTCATGTTGTTGTAGAAAGGCAGAGAAGTCTTGGACAACGTCCGTAAACCACATTGCGTTTTATAGGGCTGTAATTTCAGACAGACAGCCCCGCGGGTCGCCTCCGAAACATTAATATCCAAAAAAAGCTGCTCATCCTTTTAACTTTGAGGACGAAGATCTGTAGGCGTCGGCAACGCATTTATAAAACGGTCCACGATTTAAGTCCAGACTCCAGATTTAAATATTTACCACAACGATCAGTAGAATGACCAGTGGCAATCATATGTTTCCAGAGGAACTGTCGTAATACACGTTAATTAAAACAGCGGTGCCGGACATACCAGAGGTAATTTTCTTTGGACTCGGTAATAGGCCTACATCCCAACTATTTTATTTAAAGGAGAAGTTTGAGTTTGTCATGACCGAAGCTGCTGGAACGGTCTCGGCATTCGTAGTTTCCTTGCGGCTCGGAGGACGTTTCTTTATGGCGGACCACTCTCCATGAAACCCCCGGTTTGCCAGAACTGCGGCCCGAAGGTTTAACTGCCGACTCGTGCCACGGTCTCTTTGGGTTTCCGAGACGTGGCTCTGCGGTCCGTTCGTAAGCCTTGGCTCACCTTGACGCTCAGAAAAGAAGGGGCCACGTCCTTCTTTCCATACCTCCTTCCAGACAGCGCGCAGGGAGAGGGGCGGAAACCCGAGGACATGTAAACTTTGAAAGGCTCCAAACCCGAGGTTTGAGTTGTAATTGCGCTAATATTCACGGACCCCACAGTTACACTACCACAGACTGCACTTCCCCTGCGCATGGCGCCTGTCGGAGTTTCCTTGGGAACAGCTGCCATGGAGACACCCCCACCCAAGTGAGGGTCAGACTATTCCTTACCAAAGCCCCCCCCCCCAATTGTGCTTTGAATGGTGGCTTGTCTTGTGCTAGAGCTGGTTTTACACTTCATCTGTCCCTTCCCTCCCAGTGACATTGTGACTGACTATGTATGTCGCGGAGATAAAATCTGAGTCAATGGCCTTGCCCCAGGCCTGGCCATCTTTGTGGTAAATGGTTGCCATTTATATAGCGCCTTTATCCAAAGCACTGTACAATTGATGTTTTTCATTACCCCTTTCTTTCTTTCACTCACTCACTCACTCACTCACTCACTCACTCACTCACTTACATACACACACGCACCAACGGCGATCAGCTGCCACTCAAGGCACCACCCAGTTTGTTAGGAGCATTTTGGGGTCAGGTGTCTTGCTCAGGGACACTTCGACACACCCAGGGTGGAATCAAACCGACAACCCTCCGACTGCACTTACCGCCTGAGCCAGTGTCGACTGTCAAAACATGGTGATGTTCTGTCTGTAATATACTATCACTCGAGCAATCAACCCCCATTTATCAATACATTACGCTGAATTGATCACAAGAAGTTTGGGTAAAATGATCCTGTTGTAAAAGAACTGGCTGTTTCCAATAGTAATATTTATTGGATGTTTTTTTTTTTTAGTTCCCTTCTCCTCCACCAATCACGGGCTCCAGAGAGTTTGCGCAGTGTTTTTATTGGACGCCCGCTGTGGAGATGGATGAGCTGGGCGCGAGCAGATCCCGCCAGCGGTTCGCTGACTGAGTTTTGATCATTTATTCAGTATTATATTCAGCAGCTGAGGCTCCAGGCTTTGATGTGTAAACGCTCTGGACCTGTCAACGCCGTCTTCCCTCTCTCATCCGTCGTCCGTTTTCGGGGGATTTCCTGGAACCCGCGTCCCATGAGCAGGGCTACGGAGAGTACTAGACCCCTCAGCTTTTTTTGGTTGCGACGACTAAAATGACAACGGCGTTGTTTCCGCAAGGTGTTAACTGCTAATTTGTATTCCGAGTAAATGTTGACAGAACATTTGTATGAAAATGTAAATGGCGGTTGATGTCTTGTGTTCCAGATGAGGCCGCAGGCTTGTCTGTACTTTGGCGAATCCGTACTGCTGGTTTTTCAGTAATGAGTGCTGATGTGTGACTATGATTCACTAACTGGAGAGGAAAAAAGAGGAAGAGCATAAAAAAAAATGTTATTCATAACAATAACGTCAAAAACAAAACATGAACAATGTCTCAGTCTTTAGAACACATTTCTCAGGCATGTTATGAATCCTTAAGCAAATTTTCTTATGGGAGGGAAATGATTGACACATTAATTAAAGTTGCAGAGACAACCTGTGGACAGTCAGTAAACTTATACAAAATATAAATAAACTATTCAAACAATGAAGCAAAAAAAAACAAAAAAGTTTGAGAAAGAGTATGATGAGCTGCAAATACTGTATATCTAGTGAGTTATGTGAGAGGTTACACCCAAGTAAACGGGTAATAAAGAGTCTAAAGACCACTGCTATGGAGTACCCAGCACTCTACTCACATGATCTCTGTAAGCTATGTCCTGCCCTTATAGGCTTATTTTTAATTCCTTGCGTTTATATAACACTGTAAAGTGCTTTACAATGATGAGGTGGAAACTCGCCTCAGCCACCACCCATGTGTGGCACCCACCTGGGTGATGCAAAGGCAGCCATTTTGTGCCAGAATGCTGAGGTGGAGAGGGCACCTCAGCACAGCTGTTTTAAGCAAATTGAGTCTGGGGACGATTAGGTCGCAGGTTGAGAGAGCCAGGTCGGGAACTTAACCAAGACACAGGGGAACTCCCTGCTCTTTGCGATGAGTGTCCTGGGATTTTTAATGACCTCAGTGAGTCAGGCTGTTTATGCATTAACAAACAAATTATTTTTGACAAGATGAGAAATGTTGCCTTTGTCTTCATTCCTCCTGTTAGGATGGAGGTGTAGGCAGTTGGTGTGAACTCAGAGCTGGCTTGGCGTATTCTCCACTCCAGCCAGGTTTAGAGGAAACGCGAGGAATATTCCCAGTGCTTCTTAAAAACACATCATCTGCACAGGTCCGCAGTGTGGCTGTTATGTCTTGAAATAATGTAAAACAGGCCGAAAAGTCTCTGATCCAGGGCCACGGGGCACACCACTAGTAGGCAAAAAGACCTGCCAGGAGCACAAAATAATCTCGACGTGGTTTCCTGCCGAGAACCATCCAAATTAATCTTCTGATTCTAGCTGAACTCTTTGATGTTTGCGTTCCTTGTTGATACTGTTGTAATACACGCACAACCTTATTCCAGGTGCAGGTGGCCATGCAGCTCTGTGCTATTGTGGACTTTGTCATTAAATTACATCAAATGGTATTTCGCTGACGGTTTCATCCAAAGCACCTTAGAGTTGACGAGAGTGAGCAGGGGCCATTCCCCCCCTAGAGCAATGTGGGGTTAAGGGCCTTGCTCAAGGGCCCAGATGCTGCACTGATCTTACTGTGGCTACACCAGGGATTGAACCACCAACAGGCTGAAAACAGGAAAAAATAGTATTTTTGCATGTCTGAAAACAAATTCTTCACCTGGTCTATAGACCACAGACAGCTGAGAGCATAATGGCATAAACCTCTCCTAGCCAATCAGTCATGGCTTGAAGATCAGTGTGAGAGTGAGAGATGCAGATGGGCTATTTCAGTGTTTGGACAGGAGTGCCCCAGTCTCCGTTTTGAAGAGAAGTCTCATGGTCTGAATCTTCAATGCCTCTGTATTATTTATTATTCATTACAAAAGTAAAATAAAAATAAATTGTCGCTTAATTCAAACCAATTGCTTCCGTCCTTTGGGAGTTGGGTTCAGAAACAGTACTTGGAAATATACAATATTAGGAATGATTTGAATATTCTGTTGTATGTTTCATAAAATATGTTTCCTCTGGATTTTTGTTTGTGTGAAAGATTTGTGATGGCTTTTGGATCCTGTGCTGTTAATTTATCAGCTTAATTGGATACCCTGGCACGGTTCTCACCGTGGTTGTTCTCAGTATTGTAGTAGCGGGGTTTCCCACGGCTCCATTTCAGGACCGTTTATTTTTCTCGGTAGACTTCTCCATATACTCTCATTGGTTCTCCTAGCTGTCACTCTCCAGGTGATACAGATATTTATTCCCACTCAAGCTTGCTGCTTAATGTTGTAATGTTTTTTTTTATTAGGTGGGGTAGGGGGTGGTGTTTGGGGTTTGAGAGATGCCCACCACAAAACCATCTGACCATTTCAACTGTTTATTTGACTCCCTCCCCCCACACACAAGCATTCATGCACAAATACATATAAAACAGTTATGAAGGTTGATAGTCACACAATCTAGTTGTCATCCACACACAGACAGACTAAACACACAGTCTGAAAAAGATCCCACAGCCTTTAGAAATTTTACAAAAAAAGCCTTTTTTTATTGATGAGAAACAAACGATACCATCGGAGGAAGACGGCAGTGATGCAGATTGTCAAAACATTGATCCCTTATCGTCTGAAACGTTTCCACTCGTTATTGATGAAAACGTACGAGGCGGAAACGATGGCCAAACAAATCAAAGCCAAACAAACAAACAAACTGTGGAGAAGAGAAAGGGATGTGTACAGTATGAGCATGGAAAGCCAGACTGGACTGCGATGGAAAGGCTTCGGTTTACAAACTCCACAGAAAACCCCTCTTATCTCAGCCATGTGAAGGACCACGAGCATAACAGAAAAGCTGCCCAAAAATGGATAAAAAAAGCAGAGAGTATGACTCCTCAATGATACACGCTTGAGTGAGTTTTATATATATATATATATATATATATAAATATATTCTATATATATTTATATATATGCTTACAGTTCTGTAAACACTTTTGCATTTTGTAAACATTTTGCTCTTCTCACAGCGAAAATAAACAACACATATGTGTGTGGTGTATATTATGTGTATATATTTCATATTTTATATACATATGCATATACACATAATGTACACGCACACATTTACAACAGCAGCCCTCCAGAAACCCCAGATTAATGTGTGTGACACAGAATCTCCAAAAATGCACTTATGGTTGGGAATCGTTTCCACTAAAAACTGCCGCCATTTTGGCCCGGGCGAGCACCAACATGGACGTCAAACCAAGGGTAGTTCCCCAGCATGGAATTCTGTGCAAGGTCCACAGGAGAGGATTCTGGGAGTTTTGTCCATTTTGTGCCTGTTGCGACATTCAACCTCACTAAATAAATTGCAGGTGATTTTTGTCATGAATGAACTAAACTTGATCCTTATACTGCTGTTTTAAGCCTTCTCTTTTGCTGTGCAGGAAATGCATAAAAAGGAGAGTTTTTTGAGCACTTGTGTATCATTATTGACTGAAATTAATTTAAGTGTTGTGCGTGTGTTTCCAACTAACAACGTAATTAATATTAACCCTCTATTGCGGATTGTGAAGTTGTGTTTAACACGGATCACAAGCTTGTTAAGTGCATTTGATGTTTGCTCAACTCAATCAAACAACATTTTAATGATTAAAAGGCATAACCCTTGTAGTGTATTTTGAATCAAAGTTATGAGCATATACTGAATCTAAAACATCAGAAATACAATTGGATGGAGCTGATAATACCAGTAAAATCCCACAATAAGCTTAGTAACCATGAAGTGTTCATATTGTCCCATCATATACCATATTATGGCCAGAATATGGTCCATAAGTGACCATATTTCACATGGAGTGCGACTTCCAAAATGTATTAATTATTGGGGTTAAAACTGAGGGCAGAATTATGAAATGTCTTCAAAAACTTTAACATATATTCCAAGTTTTGCTTTTTTGGCATTTGAATTTTAAAAATCGAAATTTAAAATTCACCACCTGTGCAGAACCTGGTTAATTCACCTGAATAAAGTGGCAGTTGCCAGGATGGCTTATGGCTTTTGAAAAGATTCTTGCCTTATTTAGGCTGATGAAAAAACACTTGGAATGTTAAATGGTGATTAGACTAAAATAAACAAGGGACAAAAAGAACAATGGGGAGTGATTTTCTGAGCAAAAACATAAAACTTAATGCTTACAAAAGCATTCTCTGAGGTTGCTGCCAGCAGCTGCTAAAAAGTACATTGTACAAAACATTTATCGGCCATTTTGTTTTTGACACCAAAAAAACAAAACATTGTTGTCAAAGCCCTTCTGCAACACAACTGTAGAGATTAATATTGCCGGTTATTTCGCTGTTTTAATATAAATGGCTGAGATTCAACGATGGGGTATTTTTACACGCTACTGAAAGCGGGAGGCGTGACCTGCTCAGTAATGGCTTTCCGTCTCCGAGGAGAATAACTGTCCGTCATCTGTGGAGAGCACTCGAGAGAGCCAGGGCAGACTTTACAAAACCCTACACCATAATGTCCTCCACTTCCCCTCTGCATAATGAACTTTCCAAACTCATTTCCCCTTCAGACAGTCACTGAGG
This sequence comes from Conger conger, assembly GCF_963514075.1. Lineage (NCBI taxonomy): Eukaryota > Metazoa > Chordata > Actinopteri > Anguilliformes > Congridae > Conger > Conger conger. The sequence continues at coordinate 4,291,532 of NC_083764.1, forward strand.
CAGGATATGGGACCAGAGGGCGGTGATCTTTTTCTTTTTTGTTTGGTGTAGCAATAATAGAGGTTTTATATTGTAGGGAAAGAAAAAAAACCTATGTGTTTCTTAATGACCCAGAACTACAGTACCCATAATTCATGGAAAATGCATCCAGTTAATGAAGTGTGGGTGATTGACGATAACGAGTTTGACAGACATCCATCAGCACTGTGAATGCACTTCCAACACGTTCGCAGATATTCAGCACGCTCCAATGGGTTTGAGATTTACACACTCTCAGTGCGCTGAAGCCAGAGTGTAACTCCAGAAGGTGCACAGTGCTCAGTAATTATCTTCCCAAAGTCAACCTCAACCCCCCCCCCCCTCACACAGGCACAAGTGTGTCAATCTGCCCAGTAAAACAGTGTTGAATCAAGGGTGGCCTGTAGCGTAGTGGTTAAGGTAAATGACTGGGACACGCAAGGTCGGTGGCTCTAATCCCGGTGTAGCCACAATAAGATCCGCACAGCCGTTGGGCCCTTGAGCAAGGCCCTTAACCCTGCATTGCTCCAGGAGAGGACTGTCTCCTGCTTAGTCTAATCAACTGTACGTCGCTCTGGATAAGAGCGTCTGCCAAATGCCAATAATGTAATGTAATGTAATGTGATAATATGATCCCTGCCGGACTACTTTCGGGAGGTGAGAAACGGACACTTCACGAGCACCGGGACATCTTTTCTTTCTGCTGCAACCCTGCTAACGGCACACTCTGCGGGCCGCAGTGCCTGCGGGTATTTGCTCCTACCGTGCGCTACTCTACCCCATTTCACCAATTATTGTACCTGCTTGGTTCAGATAACAAGCTAATCAGTGACATCAGCACGGCCGAAGCAGATGCCAGCAGACACTGCGACCCACAGCGTGTGGAGTTGAGTAGTGCTGTGCCATACTTCTCATTTTTGATTGGCTCTCCGCGGGGTGCACTGATTGGCACTGAACGGCCAATCGGAGCACGTCATGGAGGGCCAATCCAAAATGAGAAATATGGCAAATTTTTGTGAATGAAAACAGTCAGCTGAATGTCATTCAGCCACCGGACGTCGTATGGAGACCGGGCATACCCGTATGACACATCAGTCACTGTTTAATGTGTGGAGGAAGGACTGGGAAACACAAGAATGCTTTTTTTTTTTAAAGACGTGCAATAACAAGAAGGCAATGCGTTGTATTTATGGCAGTATATAAATATCTGTACATCGATGTATAGGCTGGCTGTCTCCATAGTGCTGGACACGGTTTATAGCTTCAGGTACTGTAAGCTTTACGTTTAAGTGGGGAAAAGCATTGGGCTTATTTGAAAAGCAAACAAACAAGTAAGAAAATATAAAAACAAAATAAATAAAACTTCACCAATAAAAACATCACATTTAAAATTATTTTGAAGATATGGTAGATTTTCCTCTGGTAAGTAGTACCTTTTTTTTCTTTCTTCTGTGTGATATTTTTAAAGAACTAAAGCGTTTTACCTTTACCCCTGTCTTGGACTTTGCGTCTTTGTGTGTCTTGAATGTGTTTTTATGATGCTCCGGGTGGATAACTGATACTTCTGTGTGGATTACAGTTAGATTTAAATTTAAATTTTGATTTATCTCCTGGACTGGTGGTGCTGAGAGAACTGTGCTTTTTTCATTTGGAAACAGAGTAATTAAAATCCTCTCACTCCATCTTTTCTTAACTTAAAAGACGTCAGTAAATTCTGCATCTTTGGGTACTCCAAAATAGACAATCTTTAAATTACTTAAGAAAATCACTGTTAATTTAAGAGATTAATCCAAAAATATTTTTCAAAACTTCTGAGTCTCAACTACAAAATACATTATATAATTTATGGCTTTTATAAGAGATTATTTCTCAACCAGTACCAACTTTGTAGCTACAATTTACAATTTTAAATTAAATGACAATAATAGACCTCCACACTGCAGTTAGTGTTGAGTGCCACAGATTACACACAAATATATATAATAAGCAGACTGTGTGTCAGTGCTAAAAATTTGCAGCATTCAGTTTAATCTAAAAAGTCTCAGCAAATAGACTTGAAAATAACAAGTTTGGTAGGATGAAAAAATGGAAGCTCTTTTTTTTTTCTTCTTCTTCTTCTTCTTCTTCTTCTTCTTCTGCTTTGCTAACTGGTCCATTTTGTTCGTCCAAATATATAAAAACAGTAAAATAATGGCTGTTTATCCAGGAAAACATGCCCTTTGACCTCTCCCCGGTGTGGTACCGCTGCAGTCTGTCGGTATTCGAGCGAAAAAAAAGTCTCTCTTTGATCTTATCCAAAATGTAAAGCGAAAACAAAACAAAAATATGAACGTCATTCCTGCACAAAAGAAAAAGGGGGCGGGGGGGGGGGGGGGGGGTCAGAGAGACGAGGAAAACAGATTCCTGGCAGAAGATTGTGCTTTCCCGACGGCTCCAGGGAGAGGAGGATCCGGACGCGCGGGGGGGGGACGGGGGGCGCGTCAATATGGCCGCCACACGGACTCGTCCATGCGGCCGCTGGCGTTGAGGACGGTCGGTGAGCTGCTGTGGCTCCCGTCTCCCTCCACGCCCTCTGCCTGGCTCGGCAGGTTGGGGTTGATGACCGAGCTGCCCGTGGAGGCGCTAGTGCAAGGCGGCAGCATCCGCGACGGCGAGCGGTCCCCCCCGGGCACCATGGAGAATTGGTACGACCCGGAGGAGGCCCCGTAGTAGAGATAGGGCGTGCTGCCGGTCTGGAACGGCCCACTCTGGTTCTGGGTGGATCCGGGGTAGGGCGGCGGCAGGTAGGTGTGGTAGTGGGACATGCCCGAGGTGACCGGGGTGGGCGTGTAGGTGAAGGTGGCGGGGTAGTGCATTCTGGGATTGGAGAAGCGCGTCTCCGTCAGGGACGACAGGCCGGGGAACTGCCGCTCGAACTGCCTCGGGTCTGTGAACGGGCTCAGGTCCGACGCCCCTGCTTGGGAGAGAGAACGCACCCCGTCAAACCCAAAATATCCCTGTGCCCTCCAAAATATCCCTGTGACCCCAAACATAGCCCTGTGCCCAAAATGGCGATGTAATCCCCAAAACGTCCTCGTGACCTCTTTATACAGCGCTGTCATCCCCAAAATATCTCCACACCCCTGCCAAAACACCCCTGTGCTGCATCAAGGTTCTTAGTTGCCTTCCATGTAATTTGTCGAACAGCAAATTAATTTTCTGTGGAAATCACTTGAGTGGGCGTTTCTCTGGAATAAGAGGCCCCATAAACTCTGCCAGTGTTGTCACAGAGAGACTGAAGAGTAATTGATATGTTTATCAGGGTTGGAGTGCAAACACTGTTACGACACGCTAGTGCAGAACCATTCGAGGAAGGTTTAACGGCGTGCCACGGGGCGAGTGCATCGTTGAAAAAACGGGAAGTTAGCCCACTGTGACCCTGCAAGGTGTCAGATTACAAACGCGCGATTAGAGAGCTGTTCACTGAACATTCTAATGACGATCTAGAAATCGCCACGGGTAACTGAACGCAGTGAGGTTCTAGAACCCTGTCTTAGATTATTATTGT
>NC_083764.1:4300096-4305096 GCF_963514075.1 Conger conger
GTCCGGCCCGCCCGAGATTTCACCGGCTTTCGCCTCGTGGAAACCGCAGTTCTTGGCGGATGGACGACATTTACTGCTGTATGCTTTTATCCAGATCGCATTACAATCGATGCCTCTCATTCTCACACACACACACACGCACGCACACTCACACGCACACACCAAAGGCAGCAGACTGCCATGCAAGGAACAGGGACACTCTCACACATCCATCAACCCTCCGACTGCCAGACAATCACTCTCGCCTCCTGAGCTGATGCCACTCCAGGTTTCTGCACTTTCTGCGGCTTCATTCATGTGGTTTCTTTTTTGGTTTTTCTAGTTGTGTTTGTATATCATGCCCTATTAATAAGTAATGTTGTTAACCGAACGGTCAGATGCGCTTCAGAGGCGAGGTTGTTTCAGTGCGTTCGCGCAGCGGTCCTTATCGTCCTCTAATCAAACGCTTCCCCCCGGGGGCGAGTTCCACGAGCAAACGCAGTATCTAAACAACGTCGCGCGCCAGAAACGACTTCCTGTTAGCCCTGTGACATGCTGTCACCGTAAACAAAGGCTTTACACACGCAGAGGGACGGGCAGGCTCCCAACAGGAACTTCCGAGAGGGGACGTAAATACCGGATTAACCGTAAAAAAAAAAAAAAAACTTTCATTTACAAGGAGCGCATTTGAAATTAATTTTGTTTACATATTTGCGTACGAGTTTTGTTCCCGTGAGGGCTGCCGGCACTCTGTGAGGAGTCCGCTACAGTAGCATGACGAGAAGCAGCTTTGACTTAACAAATATTTACTCCAATACTTCCCTATTATTTCAGGACTCCAAATTCCACCTCCCCCCCCCCCACTCCCTCCCCAAACAAAAAGAAAAAAAAAACAAAGTATTATCCAGTTGAAAAGGAAGCGTATCTGTCAGAGTACACACAGGACAAGGCTTAAAACTCGTGAGATAGAGTTTTGTGAAAGGGCATTCTAGCTGCTAAGGAAGTCCACTTGGCTCTTCTGAGGGGACGGAACACCGCCATCGCCATGCCAACGACACCCTTAAAGGGTTCTGTTTAGCAGGCCACCCCAGACACTTCCTGATGAGGTAATGGCGGTGCAGTGCACCATGGGGGATGTGTTGCTAATGACAGACAAACGAACGGCCCTCGCACGCTTGTGTGTGCACTCTGGACGTACCCGGTTATAAATGTTTACGGCTCTCTCTCCTCGCACGACGTCTCTGCTTATAAAAGCCCAATTTACAGAGTCTCGCTCCCGAGTAAACATTTACTCATCTGAACAGGCCACCAAAATTCAAACTGTGCTTTATTTTAAGGATTTTGGATTGAGTCGTTGCTACGATTGATAGACAATGCATAAATGCTGGATTCACTGTAGATGTTGTGAAAATGCATGAAGCTTGTCTTGGGCTTATTTGACATGATTTCATAGTGCCTTACTAATATCCGGGGCCAAGTGCATACACTGCTGGAATTTCTTGGAAATTCATGGATTTCAGGAATACGGAATGCTCCTGCAGTAGGTTGATTACCTGTGTCATTGGGTGATATCGCCACAGAAAAAGCATAAACTGCCATATACTGTATCATTTACACTGAAAACCCACACATGGTCACATGACACAATTTCTCGCTATGTTCCACGGAAAAGGAATATTCTTCATGAGAACATGTGAATACATGTAGAACATCTATCTCTCTCTCCCTCCCTGCCCTTCTTTCCCTCGCCCCCTCTCTTATTTTTTTTAATGTTTTTGTACGATGGTGGTTGTCCATGGTAAAATATTGTTTTTCTGTTTCTGTTAATATGAGGTGTTCCTCACATATAGACCAGTTGATGAGTGGCTAAATAAAGTGGTATCAAAGGTCTCGCGTTCTCTCACTCCCTCCCTCTCCCTCCCCCTCCTCCCACCCTCTCTCTCTCTCTCGCTCTCTCTCTCTCTTTCTCTCTCTCTCTCCCTCTTCTCATCCCACCTTCTCTCCCACCCCCCCTCTCTCCCCCTGTCTCTCTCTCTCTCTCTCTCCCACCCTCTCTCCCCCTGTCTCTCTCTCTCTCACCCCCCCTCTCTCCCCCTATCTCTCTCTCTCTCTCTCTCCCACCCTCTCTCTCTCTCACCTGATATTTGTGTCTGTCCCTGGGGGGTGAAGGAGTTTGCGCCGGTGTTGAAGGGTGGGCGGGGGCTTTGCGTTGGCACGGCGACCCTCATGGTGGTCTGTCTCAGGCGCTCCAGTTCGCTGAGGCGGTCTGAGAACATGCCGACCTTGGGCTGGTCCTCCAGCTTCTGCCTGTGCCCTGCGTGAGCACAGAGACGCCCGTTAGCACGTTACCACAGGGGGCATGCCAGTTACCACAGACACTCCCGTTAGCATATGGGCATGTCTTTTTAGCAAGTTAGCATAGGGGCATGCCAGTTATCACAGACACGCCCGTTAGCACATTAGCATAGGGGCATGTCTCTTAGCATATTAGCACAGGGACAAGCCCGTTAGCATCAGGGCATGTCTGTTAATCGGTCAGCACAGGGACAAAGAGACCTGAGACCTGTCCACTAGCATGGAGGCATTGCCCTAAAATCTGCTTTTCTGTAGACTTGTGTCTCTATTCTCCTCCCTCTGAGAGCACTGGCCAAAAGACCGATGCTAACATCAGCTTTAGCGAGCCTTGGCACCGCAGCTGAACCAACACCGCCCCCGTCTGAAGGCCTTTCGCTGAATAGGCGGAATAGACTAGCCTTTGCCGCTGCGCTGCTTTTAGCCAACGGCTGCTTTTGTGAGTCGCCGGTGCACGTCAGGACGTTGACTGATGAGGACCAGGCGAGAGACTGGCGCACCTTGCCCGATTTTCAGGTTCCGCGGGTCTCCTGCACTAGCCCATGCTAGCAGACACTGCGCACACTGTTTTGACAACGGGGCTAAACTCCGGTCAAAGGCGTTAATGTGCACCGATGCAACGGGCGACCCTGGTGCTAATATGCTGCAGAAACGCACAAGCTCAGGGCATCCGTGAACCTTGACCTTGTTGACCTCACCCTTAACACCCAATAAAAAGCGCCCGCGCTTCAGGCCCCTCCCATCCTGAGCGAGCCTCTTTGGGACAGTCAGAGGCGTGGCGCTGTACTCGCCCGTCTGTGCAAACACGCGTTTTGAAAGCACCCGCAACCCCCCGGCATTACGGCTGAGAGGGATGCAACATCCTGCTGAATTAAACCTAAGCCAACATTTATCCACTCTGCCCCATGAACACAGCGCTCTGACAAACACCGCCAGTCACGCCACGGCGGCCTGCCAGGACCTCTGAGCACCGTCGCGGAGCGCAGGACCCAGGTACACACCTGGAGGGCACTGCTGCCGCCCAGGGCTGGGGTGTGGGGGTAGTGGCGGGGGCGGTTTTGTCACTGGGGGGTTGTTTTAGGGCAGAGGGGGGTGTCTTCAGTGTCTGTACCCTGGTCAAGCTGCACTGAGCTCCAGAGTGCGCACGCGGGGACATACCGAGCTGTTATAATGCACCAGTGCCTGAACTTCACCAACTTCCCACCTTTACAGATTTCCCCTCTGCCAAAATGACACTCTCCCTGCTGATAATCTATCAGGAATAATCCCCCCTCCCTCCATAGATCTGATAATCTATCGGGAACAGTGCCCCCCTCCCTCCATAGATCTGATAATCTATCAGGAACAGTGCCCCCCTCCCTCCATAGATCTGATAATCTATCAGGAACAGTGCCCCCCTCCCTCCATAGATCTGATAATCTATCAGGAACAGTGCCCCCCTCCCTCCATAGATCTGATAATCGATCAGGAACAGTGCCCCCCTCCCTCCATAGATCTGATAATCGATCAGGAACAGTGCCCCCCTCCCTCCATAGATCTGATAATCGATCAGGAACAGTGCCCCCCTCCCTCCATAGATCTGATAATCTATCGGGAACAGTGCCCCCCTCCCTCTCCAGAGCTGGTGAGCTGACAGGAATGATGAGATTTCGTGGCGTGTGGACAGGAAGAACAGAACAATCGCGCCTCTCTGCTCTGCGTGCGTTCCAGCCGCCCGACCCCACCGCGGGTGAGGGAAATCGCACACAGTTCTGCTTTGTTTGACGCAGCTTCCACACGTGTCCACACAACAGCGTGTGTGAATACCCGCTCCCCCCCCCCCCCCCCCCGGTGCGGAGACTTCCCCAGCCCCCGGTCGACGGGTAATTTTACGAGAGCTCGATGTTGATCTGAGTCTGCGACGTGTGAATATTTCTGACTGCCACTGGTGAGACGGTTTGGAGGATCAGACCTGCTTCAGAGAGAATACCCGCAGCTTCTCAGAGCAGGAAGTGGATAGATCCCTTTACAGACTTATTTCACTGAATTTAAGTTATGTTGCAGCTGATAATCACATGATATCACCCTGTTAGAAATGGTAACATAAAAATGCTTTCCAGCAAAGAGGTAATGAAACCATTTTTTATCATGAGGGAGAATTCTAATTAGATGTGCAAAATCATTACATTACAGCTATTTAGCTGACTCTTTAATCCAAAGTGATTTAGAGTTGATTGGACTAAGCAGTGGCCAATTCCCGCTGGAGCAATGCAGGGTTAACTACACTGATTTTACTGAGGCTACACTGGGGCTTAAACCACCATGGAGTCACCATGGAGGGAGGCGGGGCCTAAGGCGGAGCTAAGAACTCAAATTGTGATTAGCACACAGAGAACAGGCGCGTTCCAGAGAGCGTGTGACAGCGTTACAGAGAGCGTGTTACAGAGAGCGTGTTACAGAGAGCATGTTACAGCGTTACAGTAAGCGTGTTACAGAGAGCGTGTGACAATGTTACAGAGAGCGTGTTACAGAGAGCGTGTTACAGACCCCGGCGCGGGGGCGATGCGTGTTGGTAGCGCTGGTGAAGCTGCCTAAAACAGGAATGCTCTGAGCCTGCATCAGCAGCCCGGGATGAAAGGGGAATTCTCTCCCTGGGCGGAATCGGGAAAGCAGACAGTCTGGAATGCCGA
>NC_083764.1:4312596-4330096 GCF_963514075.1 Conger conger
TGGTGTAGTGCAGTGACAGATATTGGCCAGTGGGTAATGTAGTGCAGTGTGGCACTGAGGCTGATGTGTATTGCGCTGCAGTGTGGCGCTGAGGCTGATGGTTATTGTAGTGCATTGTGGTGCCGAGGCTGATGGGTATCGTAGTGCAGTGTGGCACTGAGGCTCATGGGTGTTGTAGTGCATTGTGGGTACTCACTCCTTGGCTCACGCGGGCCGTCCACGGTGACCTTTATGGCGCGGTGGTAAGTGGCCACTTGCGGCGGGTTGGTGAATACCGTGATTGTCAGCGTGAAGCTCTTGCCTGAAAGACATAATACGGGTCGATGGCCCCATTAGCCTCCGGACACAATGTGACACATTCAGAGCCCAGGGCTCATTTCCATACCTACAGCTGCTCGTGTTTTCAACCGTGGGGTCCCCCCCCCCCCCCCCAAAGTCAAGGGAAGAAAGAAGGCTACAGAACAATACACAATCCAGCTTTCACGCAGTTAAAGCCCTGCAATTATCTCTCTAAATATGCCCATGCCACTTGTACTCCACGCCCACACGCGCCATTTCTGCTAACGTTGCAGAAATCGTGCGTGCAACAAAGCCCCCACCCCCCACCCCCCTCGCCCAGTTACCCAGGATCCTGTGCAACATCAGCAGAGCCGGCCGTTAAACCCATTTCCCCCCCCCCAGCGTAGAGACGGGTAGGAGTGGGACAGGCGCACTCAGCATGGTCACGTTTTAATACGTCTCTGTATTACCATGTCTGGCCTGCAGTTCACTGCGTGAAAGTGTGCTATACAAGCAATCTGATTATTATTACGATTACAATGCCTCTCTTATTACTATTTGGCTCTTTTTTTACTCAATGGTCTGTGGAAACCTATTGCCTCATGACTGTCCACCAGGCAAATTGTTAGGTATTCAGGTCCTTGACTTTTTATTTATTAAACCTCAAGTTTTTATTTATTAAAAGTACTCTCTTGTCTGCTCGCTGTTTACTGGAAGCAGGTCAAAGTTGCAGCATGCTTTCGCGAAATCTCAAACTAAATCTCTGAAACTTTGTTTTTACACGTTAATGTTAACGTGCCTTCCCTCCGTGCCGCCCACACTGACCTTTAAGTTACAGATCTAGTTCCCCAATGTGTGCTACACTGCCTACCATTACATTACATGTAATTTGCCAGATGCTTTTATCCAAAGTGACTTACAGTTGATTTACACTAAGCAGGAGACAATCCTCCCCTGGAGCAATGCAGGGTTAAGGACCTTGCTCAAGGGCCCAATGGCTGTGCGGATCTTATTGTGGCTACGCCGGGATTAGAACCACCGACCTTGTGGGTCCCAGTCATGTACCTTAACCACTGCCCAATTACACATTGCAGTTCTTATAATTGTGACTATTAGTTTGTCTCATTTCATTTGTTTACATTGTATATATGTCAGGTCCCTCTTGAAAAAACGATCTCAATGGGGTTTCCTGGTAAAATTAAAGGCTAATTAAAAAAAGAAACAGTAAAAGAAACTGGGTTTTTCATTTACTATGCTTAGTCTGAATAGCTATCCAGTGAGTGAGGAGGCTTGGAACTACAGTAAACCAAGCAGCGCAGCATCACCATAGTGTCAAAAAAAAATGAAACGTGCGAGTGTTTCCTGTCAGGGTAGGGGAAGTTCCTGTTTGCCGGGCGCAGGCACAGTGTGCACATGCACGTGTCTGTGTGTGCATCTGTGTGGGATCTCTTCTCTGGGCTGATGGAGATGGTGCATGAACCCTTCCTGGATAAGCAGGTTTAGGGATCAAACAGAACTACTGTTTAACTGGATCCCTACTGAGAGAGAGAGAGAGAGAGAGAGACCTGTTCCATGTAAACACTCAAATCATAAATTATGTGAAATACAGTGACAGTGACCTCACATGACCAGAATGAGCTCAACTCGGCATGGGGTACGGTGTCCTGTGGAGACCAGGCGGCATTCACCCCGGCCCTATAAACCCCAAAGAGTGTCACCACTGAAGGGTATTTGGTTGTACACGCCATGCCATTTTTAGCAAGGAAGTGGTAATTTACTGGTCACTCAGGACAGCCAATCAGAGGCCTTCCTCAGGGTTCATGTTCAAGTGGTTGAAGTGAGAGAATTGGACCCGGTGCGCGTGTCACAGCTGAATCAGCCAATCGGGGGAAAGGGCTTGGGTGTCACCGCTAAAACGAGCCGCTTTTAAAAGCACAGCAGGTTGTGTATTTACAGCAGACCCAGTGACCTGCTTCCGTGCTGAACACCCCAGGCAAGAGTTTTCTGGCAGTGTGTGTGTGTGTATGCGTGTGCGTGTGCGTGTGCGAGCGAGATCTGTCTGCTTTACACAGAGCGGGGAACTCCGAGACTCACTTGGGGGGGGGGGGGGGGGGGTCAAAGGTTAAGCTAACATTCTCCACAGTCAAATAACCCAGAAGGTTGTAAAGTGACACACTGGCCTGTTCACAGCAGAACTGTCCAATCAAACCAGTCACTCATTCTCTCTCTCTTCATCTCCATCTCCCTCTCTCTTTCTCTCTCTCTCTCTCTCTTGGTCTGGTCTGAATTCAACCAACATCTGTCTTTAACTCTGACTTCAAATTAAATGCAAGCGTTTGGTAGAAATACAGGTTGGCAAGTTACAGTGGTGTCAAAAATAAACTTGCCGGGCAAGAGTGAAATTAATTCTCTGCTCAGAGGAAAACACAGGGGTGGGAGAGTTGGGGATGAGATCAAAGTGACATGAAGGTATTTTAATATTAATACTCCGCCAGGCTTGGTAATAAATCACACCTTGTTTTACAATGGCCTGACTCCAGGTGTTTTGCTAATATAATGGAACCTTAGAGACCTTGTGCGTATGGCCTATCTGACACTGGATTATAACAGGGCTGAATAGAACAGGTTATGGTTAGGATTAGGAGTCTGGTTGTGTAGCCCCTTGTCTTCTACATAAGAGCGTTTGTTTTTAGATGTGTTTCTTTGTCTTTTATTGGAACCCGCTATGGATACAGAACCCTCGAAGCGCAGCGAGTTTCTGTGTGTGCGACAGACGAGGATAATCCGTCCGTCTGTGTAAACACAGATCTCAGACAGTGTGGCAATGCCTGTGGCCCTCTTGCCCAATCGTTCTCCCGCGCAGGTGATCCCCCGTGGGGGGGGGGAGGAGCGTGTGAGAAAAAGAAAAGGGAAAGGCTGCGGGTCGCTGTTTTTCGGGGGTTTAACTTCTGAAACGCGAAAGCGGGCCGGGACGAGGTGCCGGGCTGCGGTGCGAGAGGTCGTTTATCTGCCCGACGACGGCGGCGGCCGTGTGTCAGCCACTTACAGCGCGGAAACCAGGAGAGAGGAGAAATGGAAACGTTGTCATGTCTCGAAGGGTTTGCCAGTTCGGCCTGGAATCCCCCCCCCACCCCCCCCCAATAATGCCCCCGGGTGTTGCTTTAGGGCTGGTGTCTGACCTTTTGTGGTGGGGAGGGGAGGGGAGGGGTCAGGTTTGTGGAGGCAGAGACCACAGTTTTCTGACGTCACAACACTGTGATTATCGTTATGCGCCGGGGCAGTCAAACAAACAGTCGCGTAAGAGACTACGGTGTATCGTCTTCCTCGTGATAACAAGGTTACGACCAAAATTAAAGAAAGGGGCAAGGCTCAGCACTTCTGTCTGCAGACCTCAGCGTGGCAGAATAAAACAAAAGAGGAGAAGAGCGGGGTGTCTCGGTGGCGCAGCCTGGAGGGCACTGACCGCATGCTCATTGCGAGCCGCGACGTCGGGGGTTCGAATCCGACCGTCCGACATCTGTCGCATGTCTTCCCCTCTCTCTCGCTCCCATTCTTCCTGTCTCTCTATACTATACTGTCCAATAAAGCTGAAAAAGGCCTAAAAAATATCTTTAAAAAAAAAAGAGGTGAAGAATGTTCTGAAGGCCAATGCAGAAAAAAAACAAAACGGTCCAACAGAATCCTGATTGCTGCTGGATTGATTATTTTATGTCTACAAAATCAGAGCAGTCTATTTCTACAAGGCTACAGTTGAAATAAGTAACAATTCCAGTCAAAGGATTCAGGTTTTTTTATTTTTTATTTGTTAATTTTAACATGCTGTTCTGTTACAAATATATCATTGTTCATTTCAAACAACCTCTATTTCTAGTTTGAGAAACTGTGTCCATGAACCCGGCATACACAGCCTTATGTTATTTGTGTGATTATTATTATAATTATTCATCTTTATTTAACCAGGAAGTCCCGTTGAGATGAAAAATCAGTTTTTACAGTAGTGTGTGTTTAATTTCCCCCTTCTCCCGTAGGAATTTGAATTTGGAATTTGGAAATGTAAAGCAGGCATTTTTCTGGGAAAAGTAAGGCTTTCTCCCACAACACGAAAAACTTTTCAAAAGCCTCAGTTTAATCTAACCACAATAAACTGCATCCTTTACTGAGAAAATAACTGCTTCTGTTTTAATTCAATTCGGTGCATGTTTAGTAAATAGTAAATACTTCTTAAGTAAATATGCCTCAGCGAGTGAAATTATTCTAATTAAATTAATTATGCACTTTAAAATCAATGAAAGGATGTAAAAATGGCTAGTTCTGCATTTATTTCACTAACATATTGTTTTTCATAATAAACCGGTCATGTTGGAGTGACCTAAGGCACACACCCTCTCCCTGTTGATGTAGTCGGCAGGTTTGGCGTTACAGGACGGAACACAGAACTTTAATATTTGCAGGATCAGGCCAGGAGCGGTGGCAGCTGTCATGTTCAGGGTATAAATTGCGAATCAAACGTCGGTAGACTGCGCGGGCCTCCTGGCCAGAGGACCGTGCAGCTCGGTGCGGCCCTTTAAACAGAGATCGCTCTCCGGCCAGGCTTTCCCTTCGTAAGCCCGTGAGAGCCACCGGAGAAACCCAAACGAACGCAGAACGAGTTGAGCTTTGAAGTGCGTTGCGCTCGTTTATACAGCCGGAGCGGCTGAGCTAGCGGCGGGAATGAGAGAACGGAGTGACGTTAAAAGCGTGGTGCACTCGCAGGAAAAAGGCTGTCTCTCTAGAGCAGCGCTGCTTAACTCCACGTCCTGCGGGCCGCAGTGTCTGCAGGCATTTGCTCTTACCGTGCGCTACGCCACCTGATTTCACTAATCAGCGGATTACCGGAATCACGCAGGTAAAATAATTAGTGAAATTAGGTGGCGTAGCGCAGGGTAGAAGCAAATACCAGCAGACACTGCGGCCCGCAGGGCGTGGAGTTGAGCAGCGCTGCCACAGGGGAACCCTTTTCAGTTCTTTATGGAACCCTCTGTCATAGGTGTGAAGTGTGAAAGCCCCCAGACCAGGAACCCTTTAACTAGACAGGGTTCTTCTAGGGAATCACACCTTTGGAACCTTTTTAATTCTGCGAGTGTGCGGCATCAAGAAACGTTTTGCCTGTTTCCGCCGTGGTGGAATGACCTGCCCACCACTGTCAGACCAGCAGAATCCCTCCCCGTATTTCGACACAGGCTGAAAACACACCTGTACCTTAGGCCTCCCATCTGACCCCCCCCCCCCCCCCGCCCCCCACCCCCCAATATCCCTCTTGTATACGTATATAATTTTTTTTTTAAACAAAAAAAACGATGACTTTGGTTTTCGGTGATAACTGCTCTACATGCGGGTTTTGCCGTATAGATTTCATGCTTGTCAGTTATCGAGGAACGTAAGTGGCTCTGGTTCAGAAGCGTCTGCTAAATGACTCGAGTGTTAAGTGTGAACGACTGACCTCTCCCGCTGCGGCCCACGAACCGCAGGTCGTTGAAGCGTGCCACCTGGTTCTTCATCACGCCCGAGGCGTTCCGCAGCTCCGCAGAGTAGTTTTCGTCGTTACCCGCCATCACCGTGACAACCGTCCCGTCGGCAACCTCTCCGAGGGCCACCACCTGCGTGAGGAGGGGGGGGGCTCTGTCAGAAGTGCAAAAACTGTACCTATAGGGGCCTGTCACTCAAAGGTACACCGATTGTACCCTTTACCCTTTTAGATTGGCATTCACTCTCAGAATTAAACTGACAGTGGAGGCACATTTCTGTTCGTCAAGGATCAAATTTCCCCAAACACTGAAAGTACGGTAATGTTCTCTGTGGATATAAATGAGTATGTTTTGTACCCAAAGAGATGTCATGTCCCTGTACGGTTCTGCCCCAGCGACAGCATATATCGGGGCGGGCCTGTAGCGTAGTGGTTAAGGTACATGACTTGGACACGCAAGGTCAGGGGTTCAATCCCCGGTGTAGCCACAATAAGATCCGCACAGCCGTTGGGCCCTTGAGCCTGCATTGCTCCAAAGGAGGAATGTCTCCTGCTTAGTCTAATCAACTGTACGTCACTCTGGGTAAGAGCATCTGCCAAATGCCATTAATGTAATGTAATGTAATGTACAGACACTTGTCATAACTTTATTTCATGACAGCGTTCTAAGGTACAAATATGATGCAGTGAGGGAAGACTCTGAGGAACTGCACCCTAAAGTCCAAAAATGGACCCCTGATGTACCCCTATTTCTGACAGCGTATATAGTCCCTCCCTCAGGTTACTGGAGAAGCCCCCAGTGTCCCTGCTAACCACAAACTAAACCCCTATAGGCATGCACAGCTCACTGGTGTACATAAACAGCTACACACCGTACAAATGTTCACTAGAGTTTGAGCCAAAGAGAGCTGACATATACTCTGTTTCAATTAGATTAGCCTAAGGCTGATATTGTACACCAGAGGAAGATTAATTCCAAAATATTGCTAGATTTATACATAAATAATATTAAAATGTTGGTTGTGATATTTGCTCTCCATATAGATGTGATGACTTGGCAAATAATGCTAATTTTTGTTCATTACATTTTGTATTATTAAAATTAATTGTAAAAACAAAAATACAATAGTACTATATAGTCTTAGGCATGGGCATATATAAGAGCTGATTCAACTTAAAAATATACATGAATGACAAAGTGCTTTTGACTTACTGCACTGAACCTACTGAAATAAACAGCATGAAAATGATCAGATCAGAGTATACAAACTCACACCCGCTCCCTGAAATGTAGTTCCACATCATCAGAGTTGAGCACAATCCTCTAATGAACATGTTCTGTTTGTGTTGAAGTGCCCTTTCAACAAACAAGACACTATTACCATGAATTATAGTTTTGTATGCTTCCATAATGCTTTCCTTTAGGCCTAATGTTACCGGCAATAGGCCGCTGTATACGCGCGTTTACAGGCCTTTAGGAACCCAAACATTTGTGTATTTGTTATTTTTGTAGTGAACGTCCAGCGATCCGTCACTGATATCTACTGTTTACTCATTCCCAGAAGCAATACATCTATGTGAGTTTGACTTGTTCATTCAGTCCTGAATCTGAATCTGAATTTATTTTTAAATTACCTCCATATGTGCACCACTCATCGTGTGCTTACATAAAAAATAATAGCGATTACAATAAAGTGAAATGACATCTCTCAAAAGACGCCAGTGTTCTTTTCGCTGCAGAGTGAGCATGTTTTCAACACCCTTCTAATTTTATGGAGTCAGTGGAGTTTTTTAAAAGCTCAGCAGTTTGCACGAAATCAAGCGTGTTGGAATCAAATAAAATTATTCTTGGAGCTCAGCTGAACACGAAGTATACTGTTAATAAATGCAGCCTACCATGGCCAAAATCAGTCCTCGCGTTTTTGAAAGACGCAATTAAGCGATTAACAGTTTCATTTACAAAAGCACAGCAAAATATTCGCGAATGCATTTTATGCCCGATTATTGCCCTACATTCATATCTAATTAATAGAATACGAGCAGTAAGGGATTATGCTGAGTTATATTTTCAAAGGCAGCTCGTTTTCGAGAATTGCGCAATTCAAAGTAAGACCAAAAACGCAGACGCATCCCATGAATACACTATTTGTAAGACGTGTCATTATCCTACCTTTATCAAATAGATACAAAAAGAAAGCAAGTTGCACAAGTAAAATAATGCCGCCTTGATAAACTGCATGACAGAATCCGAAATTATCCTGCAAAGTAAAATTCCAACACTTGCATTATGGTAAATATTAAATGGAATGTCTTTATATTTCTGACTTTATTCATTAACTCAATTTACCCTTTAGAGATATAACTGATATAAGATATAAGAGATATAATATGTCCCAATAGCAATGTGTAAGGTGCCCCTTATCAAAAGAGTAAATTTATCTTGGATTCCTTGTTACTTGTCTTTTCCTGCTTCTACAGGCAACAAAAATGTAAAATACAAAAGAAATGTTCAATGAGAGCACAGTGATAAAAATATAGCGTGCAATAGCATCAAGAGCACATTTCTCTATAATTAAATCTAATGATCCATAATTCAATATAATAATGCTGATCTATGCTGTATAATTCATTCATTTAGGCGCTACAGTATTATGAGAAAGGCTACTAAATATGTATTTCACGACAGGTCCAGAAAACGATTCCGCAGCATTTCAGATATTCAATTATTGAATTTACCCGTTATACAAAATGACAAATGATATTCTAATCTAATTATTTTGTTAACCTGAAAGATTGCAATAATATGCGTTTTATTAAAAGAAGAATTATGACAATTTCATAATTATTCTACCTAAAATAATGTAGACCGATAAAAATGATTTTTACAATCTACTATATTTTCTCATTTACATATTTTCTGTAAAGCGCTTTGTGCTGTATGCTCGAAAAGTGCTATACAAATAAAGTTATTATAACTATATGGCACAGCTGCAGCGCGCGGTATTTCTGGTTAGCCTACTCGTTGCAATATACCCACTTAAACACTGTGCTAAACTGACATTATGAATCTCCGTGGGAACACGAAAACAGGGATATCCTTTCTCAGAATTTGGATCATCATTTTCCTCTACAATTAACAGGTGAAAAGAAATGTATATTTTGCCGGTTGATCACAAGCGGCGGTTATTCACGGTGAGTGACCGTTGCTATATATAGCAGGTCTCTAATTCAGGTGTCACCGACCACGCGATAAGCTGCGCGCGGTGGCGCGTCCATTTCTACGGGGGGTTAGGTAAAGTTAATTGTTTATCTTGCTCGGAGAGCGTAGCACTTTACACAGTACACGTTTGGAACTGGGACTCGCTACGCATATGCTATTAGAAAATACAAAATAAACACAAAATCAATTCGGCCCACGTTTTACCTTTTTTCTTCCCCCAAGCCACGAACCGAATGTGTTTCACAATAGAAAGCGTTTCGGTCAAACAAGGACAGGGAGACAGCACTCAAACATCGAGGCTAAGTTTCCCCGACAAAAGAACGTAATACCAACACCTGAGCTAAAAGTAGCCTTTGTTTATATACTGTTGTCCTGACAAGTATATAGGCTACCGTGAATTGGCCGCGAATTGAGCATAAAAAAATATAGTCAGCGTGAATAATAATAATAATAATAATACACGTTTAAATATCTTACCTTGAACGCGACGGGTAGCGTCTTGTTACACCTCCAGTGCGACGGAAGAATGGAGCAGAGAAAGTTTGGGCTGTCAGTCCGGACAAGCTCCGCGGGGTGGTCCGCGATGATTTCCACCATGGTCCGGTTCTCGTGTGGCCGAAGTCTCGACCCTGCGGCATCCTGCTGTCCTGTGGCGGCGTTCACATCGTTCATTTTCCCCGTAACCGGCTGCAGACTGTTGGACGGGGGACTGAACCGCCTGCTCGTGCTGGGGTCTACGGGAATTCGCATCACAAAACTGTATCAGAAAAGGCAAAGCGGCGGAAATAATGACTAAAATAGTATCCTCCGTTGAGACGACAAAAATATCGGTCACTCGGACCAGACAAAAAGTCAGCGTTGCTAGCTTGAGGATCTGAACGGCGCAACAGTTGGAAAAGTTGGTGAATGGCTCGCCTATATCCTCTCAGCTATTAACAGAAAAGACAGCCGCGGTTCTACTAACGTAGTTTTCCTCTCAGAGAAGAAGAAAAAAAGTTAAATCGACAACTACACCGACTACTTAAGCTAAAAGAGGTGTAATCGATTGAGGTTCTTCGGCATATGCGCGCTTAAATATCTTCCTAAAGATTTCTGCTTGTGTGAATTTGAAATGCTTCCTTAACCGAAAGGAAATCAGTCTGGCAAATTAATGTCTGACGCGTGAGGGTCCTCTGAAGCAGACATTTCAGTTTTCTGTCACCAGAAAAAAGGTCCATAAGTCCTTATGCACAAATGTATTGGTGCCTAACCAGAATCCCACACACCAAGTGTCCCATAAATCTCATATGATGAATTAATAGCCAAACTACCAGAGGCAAACTTTTATCCAGTTAACAGTCTCGTAAATATGATACTGCATAATTTAACATGTTGAACGAATCTCTAAAACTTTCTAAAAATATGAAAGGGGGGAAAAAAGCAAAAGCAAAAAAATATTTTGGCTATTCTGTGTTTGTTTCTGTGTTTTCCTTTCATCGTACATTCGACATATCGCCCTGATAACACTCCAATGTAAGTTCTCCAACCAAAAATAATAGTTCGTATTTGTACAGGGTTAAAAATTGTGTTGATCCATGAAAAAAAAAAAGTCGCGGTCGGTAAGATGAAGGAGCCAGAAAAAACCTCGCAGTTTTTTGGTAATCCTAAGATGTGGTTAGATGTGGAGGAAGGGGTTTCTAGCGCTCAGGTTTTTGTGGTTTATATACGGCGCTGGGCAATCATTATGTTGATGAGACCGGAGCACGTGGTGTCTGCAGTCTGCTATCATAGCGCATTCAAAATAAATAATGTCGCCCCGTTCGAGAAAAAAAAATAGTTGGATAACTGACCTTGTCGCCGTACTCGAATGCCTCCGAAAATAGGCTAATTCAAATCTGGCAGAAAGCAAAAAAAAAAAAAAAAAAAAAAAGCATTTAGAATACCTCTGCCGTCTAAAACATTTTCCTGAATGAATGAAACGTAAGCTCACCAGATGGGACGATAGAAAATGAAACCAACAGTCGGGTCTCGTGGAATCATATTTTTAGATGCCTAGAAGTTCTTAAAAGGCCATTTGTCGATCCATGGGCATTTGGCGATGTTGAAATGTCAACACGTAGCCTATCATTTTTAAAGGTATATCAAATATATCAAATATAACACTAGCAGTAGCCTGCACTTCCACGTTGGGAGAGCTCAGCGGCCCTGTCTGTATGAACCGGGAGGAGGGACATACTTGGCTTGGACTGTAAATGAATTTGTCCTCAATCGGCTGGTTTAAATGCTATTAAAATAAGAGTATCCTAACGCTTGTGGACAAGACTTCGCGTAACTCGTCTGCGTCGCGCAGCCTGTAACTGGAAAAGACACAAATAAATAATACGCTGGCAGTGTTGGAGGCGAAACGAGTGAGTCACTGTCCCTTGGGCTGAGTCAGGAGAGGCTAAGAAAGAGGCTTCAGTTTGGCGGTGAGAGCCGCGGAACCACACACCCGGAGTTACACGTGAAAATGCCAAGGCAGAATGAGGACACTTGAAAACAACACAAAGTAAAACAAAGGTCTTTTGATATTAATATAAAAGACCGTGCGTAATAAGCTACTGTTGTTTTCGTTTGGCTGCAATCTGACTAATGTATCCTCATCGTTTTAATACGAAATTCTATTAAATAAAAATGCTGCGTTGAAGGTCTCCTATTTGAAATGTGTCAGATGTCATTTTACGCAATATCCGCCCTTGGAAACGAAGTCCAGGTTACTGCTGTCGCAGAACTACAAGTACACGAATACTGTGCGAGGTGGCAGAAGAGGGCGCGTGGCCGTGCGTCTTTCTACGTGTGACACGAGAGAAACTGGAAACTACAACGCCTACAGCAGAGGTCTTGCTCAGCGTTTTCCAAGTTATACAACGGATAACGAGCTAAGCATGTGCTTAGTGTATCCTCTAACTTCATCTAAGTTGGGCATATAACCCAACCGTTTCAGTGTCTGGCTTGCCCTGTGTTAAATATTATTAATTGCAGATTTTTTGCGGCGAGCCACTACAAGAAAAAGAAACGTTCCATCTGTCTAGCTACCATCTCGGAGCAAATGGAAACACATTCAGTCAAAGCTCTGCGTCTTCTTGACGACAGCAGCAAGAAAGCAATCTATTAGGGGGAAAATGACAACGCAACGACAGCGTTGACTTAATGAATAATAAACACGTGCCAGTCCGACCTGGTAACCTTAGAACGTGCAAGGGCAGAACAGGTGAGCGCTGGCACTTCACACATCACCTTTGAACATCAAAGCATTCTTGTGTCATTATTCAGGTAAAAAGTAACCCTAGAGACCTGTTGGTGCTTTGTTGTACAGTCAAGATCAACAGGACAGCTGTGTTGTGCCTCCCAAACCACCTCCCTACACTGTACTGTCGCGTTTATATCGCTGTATGAAAATCAAGTCATCTGCTCTGGCGACAGTTGGTGCTGTGCAGAATAAACTAGAGTGTGTTACCTCACGAGGTGGCAGGAGCAAATCCCAGTTGTGGCATTGCTCGTTTGGCCAATGTGCAAATATTCTTAATTTTGTGGTAAATATTCAGATACGCACCCTGAAATCTACAACTGCTGACTGGTGGAGCAGCCTATAGTCTAGTGGCTAAGGTGCTTGACTGGGACCTGGAAGGTTGGTGGTTCAAGTCCCTGTGTCGCCACAATAAGATCAGTGTAGCTGTTGGGCCCTTGAGCAAGGCCCTTAAACCCACATTGCTCCAGGCGGGGATTGGCCCCTGCTTAGTCCAATCAACCGTTAGTCGCTTTGGATAAAAGCATCAGCTAAATAACTATAATGTTTAATAAATGTAATGTGTCTGTCTGTGGCTGAAAAGTGTTTCCTGAAAACCGGTTGTACAGACAGCCGGTTTGCGGTTTACCAAAATGTGACTGACGGCACAAAGCCGCCCTGCTCGAGGAGATCCTAACAACCCAACACGTCCAGGGTAAGAGTCGATTTAGCACTGAACATTTTGCTGTGTGTCGTCTCTGCGTGCTCAGTGTTGCAATTTACCCACAATTCCATGCAAATTCCAAAACATCCAAGTAAGTCATTCTCAGGGGTTGGGAGGGTAATTTAGCTGAATTTTTAGTCGGTTTTCATTTCTGTGTGACTGGCCGGCTTACATTGTGACCAAAACAAAGCTGGTATAATAGTTCAGATGCATTTTCTCACGCGGTGAGACTAAATCCGCATTTTATGTCAAATTACATCTGTGCTCTTTTGGCAGAGCTGTCAGTCTGTGTTCTTCCAGTGATTGCAGGATCTAAACCAATCATGTGCTGTTTACTTCAGAGCACAACAAATCAGACAGCCTGATTGGCTGCCCTCATGTCAGGATGATAATTGCTGAGGCTGTTTTGTTCAGTGTAATTTCTCTCTTGCAGCAATTCACCCACTCGTTTAAGAGCAGGCTGTCATGGTTTAAATGTTCCAAACCCCCAGCTTTATGCTCAACTGGGAAAACACACACTTTTGTCCCTGCTGTACAAAGGTTTCCGGATAATATGGGAGACATTTTCCATTTCAGGGCCTGAACACACAGCCATTTTGTCAAGCAAATAAATAACATTTAAAAAATGGTTATTAAAATAGTAATATTCCTCTGGAAATATTGTTATTCAATTATGTTAGGAATAAACTCTTTTATATTTCATTTTTAAGAATAAAATGGGTTACTTTCATCATAATTTCATCATTTGTTTTATTGAAAATAATGTACTTTATGCACACAGCTAGTGCTACTCCTCATTCCAGTAGTGGGGTGGGTTGTAACAGTGGAACTCTTTGTATTTCACATTAACTAGCACATTATCAAATATTGTAGTAGATGTCTAAATGACCAGAATTTGTAGCAGACAAATGTTGATAGCTTATATCAAAGTTTAAGAGCTCTAGCATGAACACTCATTGATGTTGGAGCAAAAAGTGTTACAATCGTCCTCTTTTTTTAACGCAGTGCATTATTTTGAACAAATAGCTATTTTCATTTGTTGTTTGTTGAGTGTTAGAATTTCTATCGGTGCGTTAGTTGAGCAGTTCTTTAATCACAGTTTCTCGTTATTTATTTCAAATGCCATAATGATGGGTTTTGGCTATTTAAATCTACACACAAGTATTAATCTCGGGGGTCTGATACTGAAGTCAACTAAAGCGAACAGCTTAAGCTCCTGTAGCTACGTGGTTTTCCTCAAAGCCATCTTTAGGCGAGAAGGAAAGCGACGTAAGGCGATACAGTAAGCGGGCGTGCTTCTGCTATGAACTTGGCCTGTGCCGACTTTTTCACGACGCGCGACGGCTCGCCGTTTGTCGCAGTCAGAATTAAATGAACGGAGGGATTTCTTTATGGAATCAAATCGTGTCTACTTACGTTCCGAGGTACTGTAGGCCTATATGTTCAGTTTCTGTATTTTTCCTACGACTCTGCGAGACTCAGGTCGACCAGCTTTTAAGGATTAGTCTATAACACACCGGTCTTTCAGAATAACAATGCTTACTTTAACTTTTCCCAGAACAGTTACGTTTCCACCGCATATTTATGTTTATATACACAGTCAGACGGAGCTCAGACTGCAGTATTTAAACCGCGGCATGCCCGTAAAGTATACCTAGATTAGATGGTCACGGTACACACAAATTATGGAGAATTACATTTTTAATTTGCTACGACCAATTAGCAAGTGTAGAATCTGCGGTGACCAGGTTCATAGAGTAGGGAATGTCTATCTTCAGATTGGGATTTCACATTAAAACAATTGCGCATTGTGTTTATGTGTGTGCATAGGGAATCACTTTTCATCATATCAAAGGCCTTTCGGTCCTTGAGATTTTAGGTTTGTTTAAATAAAATAAAATAAATAAAAACATGTGGACCATGAAGACCGAGCATATCAGCTAGCAGCAGGACCATCCTGTCCTGAAAGACACTCAAGGTATTCTCCAGAAAAATGCTGAAAGATTCAGTTCAGAGCGATTGGGATAGAGAAATGAACACAGCTGAGAGTTACATTTAAAGTGAGGTAAAAATACACACATCTGAAAAGAAGCAACAGAACATATGTATATGTTTTTACAATAATTCCATCTGCATAGCAGCATGACCCTGGAACAAGAGTAGAGCTGATTCATGCAGAGTGACACCTGCACTCCAACAATGTCCTCTACAGGTAACCCCAACAATGACCTCTACAGGTAACCCCAACAATGACCTCTACAGGTAACCCCAACAATGACCTCTACAGGTAACCCCAACAATGACCTCTACAGGTAACCCCAACAATGTATACTGCAGGTAAGCAGGGCCTGGGTCCAGATGAGAATTAGAATACTCAAGTGAAGACAATGTTTACAAAAAATTATTATTATTCTTATTATTGTTACAACATCACTTAAAGTATTGAGATAGAGTTCTCTCTGCCCTCCTCCTTGGCCCAGCTCTGAACAGCAAATGTTTTTAATTTCCTAAAATGATGAAGAATGACTGCAAATTTATGTGACAGACATATTTGAAAAGAATTGCGATTTCTTTCAACTGTAAATAAAAAGCATATTGAAACGATGTGGCGTTCTGGGTTTCTGTGCATTGTGTGTGGGCGTCTTTCCGTGACAATTACATTTTTTTTCTTTTTTTATATTCGCCCATTCAGATTCGGTTAATGCAGTAGTGAATGTTTAAGTCCTGGACAGTGTTCCCGGCGCTTGTGTGATTCGCTCTTCAGAGGATCCCGTTCCCGCCGCCAGTCTCGACTCGGATACCGTTGCCGCCCATATTAATGTTTTCATACAATAAAATTTACAAGACATCCAATCTTTTAAAAATATACAGGAAGTATTGTGGTGTGGGTCCCACTTCCTGGGTTTCTTGGAGCAGAATAAAAACCTGTAAAATTAAGCAGCCGTCTGGCGAAGCGAGAGTCTGCGAAGTGTAGCTACATAAAAGTCGACTTAATTACAGAATAAAACATGATAAATAGGAAAAGCCCCCCCACCCCCCACCCCACCCCTTTCTTCTGCACACTCCAGGAAAGCAGTGCATTAAACCTTGACATGCTGAACTCATCACAATACACTGGGTACATCTGAGTTCATTTTACCCTCCATCTGCACTCCCCATTTCAAAGACAAACTGCTGTTTTTTTTTCCCCCTTCCTTTTTTCTGCCCTCTCCCGGGATGGTTTGGTGTTTTGGAGGGGGGGGGGGGTAATGCCTCCTCTGCCACCTAACTGTGTGTGGTTCAAAGTGGATGGGAGACCACACGATACCAGAGAAACCACACAGTGTGGAAACCGTTAGAGACACACCGCCAGGTACAGACCATCACACCTGCTCCTCCATCAGAGGAGCTCAGTGCAGATGGGCCTCAGTGTGGAGCTTGGGTGGGCCTCAGTGTGGAGCTTGTATGTGCCTCAGTGTGGAGCTTGTATGGGCCTCAGTGTGGAGCCGGTGTGGGCCTCAGTGTGGAGCTGGTATGGGCCTCAGTGTGGAGCTTGTATAGGACTCAGTGTGGAGCTTGTATGGGCCTCAGTGTGGAGCCGGTGTGGGCCTCAATGTGGAGCTGGTATGGGCCTCAGTGTGGAGCCGGTATGGGCTCCACAGCCAGTATCCACAGCCCACCTATGTATCACCTGTACACTCTCAGAACTAAAGGTTGAGAAGTGCCTAAGAAGGTACGAATGCTTGTCGCTGGGACGGTACTCTATAGTTACATAAAATTGTACCCCTAGCCAGAGATATATAATTCAATTGTACATTTCTTTGCTCAGAAAACATACTCACTTACGCCCAATGAGAACATTACTGTACTTTCAAATTTGATCCTTGAAGAACGATAACGTCGCTGTCACTTTATATCTGAGAGTGTATGGCTGCTTTGTCCCACCACAAACAACACGTCAGTTAATCAGGTCGCCCACACGGGTATTTGGGTAATTTGTGTGTTTATATATATAGACAGAATCAGTACATTAGGAAAGAGTGTCAGATAATCCAGAAAACAGTCAGTGTTTACGTCCCCTTTCCTGTTTTGAAGGTTACAGTAACGCGTCTCCAGACGCTCAGAACACTGCGACCATGGTAACGCCTTTTTTTCCGTGTAAAAAACTCCACTTCGCGTTCCGCCGTTAGCTGGGTTGCGTTTTCCCTGTGCGCGCTGTATCAAAGCAGCTAAGCCGGGATTTCAGGAACCACTTCAGAATCAAGGGCACACCAGAATATGGAACATGCAGTGATACGCGCAGATGTTTTACTTGCGTTAGCATATTTGCTTTTCCTTGGAAAATCTTGGACTTATGAAACGCCAGCCTCCCCCCCCCGTTGGATTTAAACCAGTTGACATATTTTTTTCCCTTTTTTTTGACTCCAGGATTTAGGAAAAATTATGTCCGGTACACTGAGAAGATGATTATGCGCAAGACTGAAGTCTAATTACAGTCCGGGCCTCGTTGTGTGGCACAGCACTAAAACGCAGCCGTTTGAAAGGACAGGC
>NC_083764.1:4335096-4347596 GCF_963514075.1 Conger conger
CTCTTTACCTCGGCAGCTTCACTGCCAGTTTGCCCTGTTCCTTAAACAGTGTCTTAATAATAATAAGAAGAATAATAAAATGTTTTGCTAAATGTGTTATTTAGCTGACGCTTCTATCCAAAGCGACTAAAAGTTGATTAGACTGAGCTGGAGACAATACCTCCCTGGAGCAATGTAGGGTTAAGGGGCTTGCTCAAGGGCCCTACAGCTGTGTGGATCTTCTCGTGGCTACACCAGGGCCTTGAACCACCAACCTTGCGGGTCCCAGTCATGTGCCTTCGACAGTGTATTTTGCTCTGAGATCAGTGTGCTCCATATTTCCTTATTTTGGGATAGGTCCAGTGAAGTTGTCTGGGTAATGAGCCCTGTACGGCTCTTGAATTAGTTTTGCCCGTGGTCTTGCTCTTTATTGTTTTTTGAAATCTGCTCTCAGGGCCACATATTAATATTATCATTATTATTAATATTATTATTACAGCGAAGTCAGCAGTCTCCCTGACAGTCGTGAGAAGAGGACTGATTATGATTGCTTTTTAAAAATGTTATCGTTGAATATTGCTGTGTTATGGTGCAGTCGCTGTGGAGATGTCCTCACCACCCAGAAGGTGGTGTGATCCCTGCTGATGGGGTCTGGAGGGGGGCTGATGGGGTCCGGGGGGGTGCGGGGAGGTGGGGTTAGGCTGCAGCTCAGTAGGAACGCCGGGCCTCAATGCGGTTAGATTGAAGCAGCCCCTTGAGTCCTTTCGTCGAGCTGAAATATTGCCACCCCGCCCGGCCCGAGCCACGCTCTCGTCCCGGCGGAGATGAGGCGTCTAGCGGAGTGCGTAACGCATCGTTCGCCCGATTCCCTCGCTCTGTGGGTGGGCTGTGTAAATACGGTATCCTGACACTGTAACTCAATCAGTACTGCAATGTCGTAATTACGGTCGCAGGCTTTTATTTTACTTCGCGGCGTTGTAGGGCCTATGTCCGCCTGCTTGCTCCCTGCTAGCAGACCTGGCGCGTTGCTGGAAAAACACGCAACGGTCGCAGAGACTTCCTGCCTGTGAAACCGTGTAATTTTCCCATAATTCCACAGCCGTGAGAGAGTTTTGCGAGTTTTTTAATTGGACGATGCGCCCGTATTGCCGCACATCGGTCGGGTTCCTGCCCAAACGCTTCGGAGACTGCCTCTCTCTGTGCCTCCCGCTGTCTCCGACCGGCTCCGACCGGCCCAGACGCTTACACAAATATTTACCGTATTCCTTAAAATAATGCGCTTCGACGTCTAAAAATATCCAGCTTTAAGGCTGGTCTCTGTGCCATCTCACAAAAGAAAGTGGAACATTAAATTTGAAATCGTGGTTATTGCTTTTTGCGTTTTTTTGAACACAATGTGGTTTGCCTTTTTTCAAATGCCAGCTACTTGGAGGTAAAAACTGTAGCCTGTGTATGTGTCACACACAAAAAATATGCACAATCAATTAATTTAATGTTTTTTTTTCCTGATGTCTCAGAGTGGAGGAGCAGAGAGATCAGGAAAGCATCAGAAGACTCGGGTTCATCTTACACTTATGACGGTGAATATACGCCAAACGTCTAATTAAATGTATTAAACTTTTCTGCAGCACGCAGGCCCGTTTCTTATTGGCACTCTGAATCATAACAGCGTTTTCTGAAACGGACGGAGGGGGTGTCACTTTCCGTGGAGTTCAGACGTCTCGACAATCACGAGAAAAAACGAGCTCGTTTAGAGCAATTACCAGGCAAAAGCAGCGGGCGTGAAGATCTGTCCATTGATTGGTGCTTCTGTCTTTCACAAGCTTTTAGAGTTATTCTCAGAAAGGTCCTCTGCGTGTCTTTGTGTGTGTGTTTTGTGTATGTGTATGTAGAGTTGGGTTGGGACGAGTCGCCGTGGAAACAAACAGCGGTAATGAGTTGGCTGGGGGAGGTTCTGGTTAACCAGGCTGTAATTTCGGGACTAAAATGGCCGACTCTGGCCTACTGGGTATTTGTTTACCAGAGTTCAGCTCCAATGTTTCTGCTGCGTTTGCACTCAGCAAATCTCTCCATTTGAATCTCGAAATCTCTCTCTGATTACCATTCTGTATCTCTTTCTGAATCCATCGTTATATCTCCTTCTGAATCTCATTCTGAATCCCTCTGAAACTCTCCCTCTGAATCCATCCCAATCTCATTCTGTACCTCTGAATCCGTCTATAACTGTCCTTCTGAATCCCATTTTAAATCTTAATGAATTTCCCAGAATATCTCTGTGAATCTTCTGAATCTCACTCTGAATCTCATTCTGTATGTCTCAGAGACTCTGAGTTTATCCCACCCTCCTTCTGAATCTCACTCTGAATCCCTCACTGAACTGACTCGCTCAGTCTCAGAATTCCCCCTGTTAATCTCCCTCTGAATCTCTTTGAATCAGCATTTGAATCTCACCGTGAATCATATTCTGCACATGTGTGTGTATGTGTGAGAGAGAGAGAGAGAGAGAGAGAGAGAGTGAGAGAAAGAGAGAGAGTGTGCTTTGATGCGTGATAAGTGTTTCCTGCAAGTAAGGACCCGCGATCAACCCTGTTTAATATACAGCCAGCTTCGGTGAGCCTCAGTCGATTTCCCCAGCTAACAAAACTCAGCATAATCTTCCACACTATTCATGCAACAATATTAGCGTTGGCCCAGCCGGCCTGCAGCAGGGCCGTAACTGGAGGACTGGGGGTCACTGGGAGTGAGTCACAGGTGTGAAACCTGTGTGATATACGACGGCCGGAGACACAGGGGCGCTCTGTACCGCGTGTTTCCAGCGCAACGTGAGGAAAGGACCTCCCTGCTGCGCTGGAAGCCCGACGCTGGCGAGACGTCTGGTGCGGTCTGCGGAGGGGCTGACCCTACACGACTGCCCCCAGCGCTGCGGCCCCTTCTCCGACCTCACACAAAAATCACATGTGGAGTCTCCATTCTCACATGTCAAAGTCACAATTTGAATGAAATCGCATGTGATTGCGTGTGAATTAAAAGAACATGTTGACATGTGACCTGGCCATTTTTCACACGTGATGTGTGGCTTTTTTCCACATGTAAATGAAAATTTGCGAAAAGACGCAAAAACCAAACGTGAAATCACGTGAAATTCCTTATTTTTTCACATGAAGTACAATTTTCATGTGTCCTGAAATGGCGTAGGTTACCTTTCCCAACTCTCTTCCAACTCTTATGAATAGGATTGTTTTTATAGTTTGCATGTGTACTCTTTTTTTTCGTACCCGGTCTGCTCTCTATTTGAATAAAGCAAAAATAACTAAAGGGGGGGCAGGATGATGAATTGTTATATTGTTAGTATAATATATTTCAGGAAATATTTTATGACAGGTTCAAAACAAACAAGTTCTTACTTGTATAGTTTAAAGAAAAAAGATATTCCCCATAAATGGCTCTTCCAATTAGGACAGGAATCGTAAATTCCAGTTCGTTAGTAAACGAGAACATTCTTTCTTTTTGCTGAGTTTCCTCCAGAAAAGGAAATTCAGCTGTGAGTGGCTGTGAAAAGCCTCTGTCACAGGATGTTTTTATTTTATTTTATTGTATTTCTCTGCCTGCAGCGCTGTTCTGTAGTCGCAGGGGCTTTTCAAAGCGAACTCGACTGCTGCGTGTTTGGAGACAAAGGCAAATTAGTGATCCGGGGTGTTCAAGGGGAAATAAAATGGCCGAATAATTTGTCAGCCTCCACGCTGTCTGTGTGTTCTGAGGCCTGGTGGCTTGCTAAGCCCTCCCCAGGCCGATCAAAGACTCAATCGCTGTTTATTTCATCAACTCCACTCCATTGTAATTTTGTAGTTATAATTTTTTCCGAATTCTTGTGGAAATTTGTCAGAGGACTGCAAGTCTTCAAACTATTTTTTTTTTCCCCCAGATTTTTATTGGATTATTTGTTTGTTCATTTTAGTTTTTTTACACTGTAAAAACTGAACTTTTACTTGAACTGAATTGATACTGAATCAGGACTCTACAGTGCTCCTATTTGAGTAGTTTTTGCTCCTTAGAATTGATGTGTGCTAACTGGGGGAAAAAATTTTCGGAGCAAATATTATACTGCACTAATTTGGGGCATTAGCATTTTTCTGCTTTGGAATACATATGCGCTTAAATTTAAAGTCACTCTGCAATATGAGTGTGCCGTTCTGAGTGTGAAATGAGGGAGATTTTAATCTGAAATGTGGGAGATTTTAGTGTGAAATGAGGGAAATTTTAGTGTGAAACGTGGGAGATTTTAGTGTGAAATTTGGGAGATTTTAGTGTGAAATGTTGGAGATTTTAGTGTGAAATGTGGGAGATTTTAGTGTGAAATGTGGGAGATTTTAGTGTGAAATGTGGGATATTTTAGTGTGAAATGTGGGAGATTTTAGTGTGAAATGTTGGAGATTTTTGTGTGAAATGTGGGAGATTTTTGTGTGAAATGTGGGAGATTTTAGGAAGGCGAGGGCTAACAGTCACTTTCTGCTTTTGTCAGCGAGACGAGCCCTTCTGCCTCATGTTCAGAGCAGTGTTTACTGTCTGCTCTGCTTCTGCTCACTCTGTTTTTCTGTCTGACAGACAAAGCAGAAACTCCTAAAAGCAGTGAATCATGACTTTTATTTTGTTTTTTTGAACCTGGATAACCTGTTTGAAGTTTTAAAGCGATTTCGGTAGGTGTAAAAAAAAAGCCCTTGACGTGGGTAAGGCTGAATAGGAGAAAGGTTTATAGCGTTGTTCCTGATTCCTTTGGGATCGCCAGCCTATTAATTCTGCATCAGTTTCTTTATTTAACATCTAACGAGCAGCTGTCCCTGTTCCCGGAAGAGTGAGTCACGCTAAGACAGCGGAGAGGTAACAGCTAGCCGACGCAAAAGCGCTGCACGCTCTCCCAGGACAATGAAGCAGGCCCCACAGGCTGGACTTGTGATCCTCTGCTGCTCAACGTGACTCAGTTATAGCATCACTCAGGAACAAAGACACCATCCACTCGGGGTGTGCAGCCTTACCGCCAGGGCATTACTGTCACAACTTAACAACGGGAGAATTACCGTAAGAGCTTTACAACGGGAGAATTACCGTAAGAACTTTGCAACTGGAGAATTACTGTTAGAACTTTACAACTGGAGAATTACTTGTTAGGGATTTAAAACTGGAGCGTTACTGTCATAACTTTACAATAATTACATCACTATCAGAACTTTACAACTGGAGCATTACTGTCATACCTTTACAATAATTATATCACTATCAGAACTTTACAACTGGAGCATTACTGTCATAACTTTACAATAATTACATCACTATCAGAACTTTACAACTGGAGCATTACTGTCACAACTGGAGGATTACGATCAGAACCCGACAACCTGAAAGATGCACGACCTAAGCGCTGCTTGCAGTGAGAGCTCTCATTCCCCGATGATACAGGGGAGTCTCTGCATAATGTGCTCCCTCTCTTACACCCTATCCCGTTTCTGTGCGTGTGTATGTGTGTGTGTGTGTGTGTGTGTGAGTGTGTGTGTGTGCGTGTGTATGTGTGTGTGTGAGTGTGTGTGTGTGTGTGTGTGTGAGTGTGTGTGTGTGTCCGTGTGTGTTTTACATGCACCGTCAGCCATGCGCTCAGGTTGCAGTGAGTGAGGTGTGTGTGTGTGTGTGTGTGTGTGTGTGAGTGTGTGTGTGAGTGTGTGTGTGTGTGTGTGTCCGTGTGTGTGTTGTACATGCACCGTCAGCCATGCGCTCAGGTTGCAGTGAGTGAGGTGTGTGTGTGTGTGTGTGTGTGTGTGTGTGTGTGTGTGTCCGTGTGCGTCCGTGTGTGTGTGGGAGTTTGAGTGTGTGTGTGTGAGTGAGGTGTGTGTGTGTGTGAGTGTGTGTGTCCGTGTGTGTGTGTGTGAGTGTGTGTGAGTGTGTGTGTGTGTGTGTGTGTGTGAGTGTGTGTGTGTGTGAGTGTGTGAGTGTGTGTGTGTGTCCGTGTGTGTCCGTGTGTGTGTGGGAGTTTGAGTGGGCGGGCGGCTGTCTCGATTCGCTCTGATTTCTTTCAGCGGGGCACATGATCTATGACAGAGAGGGCCTTTGTGTTCCGGGTGGGTGGGGCAGGTAACATGATCAAATTAGGAAATGGCTCACAGGTATCCTGACACACTCCTATCTCTCCTCCTCTCTGTGTCTCCCATCCCTCTCTTTCTCTATAGCTGCTCTCTTCTCTCTTTCTCTATTGTTCCTCGCTTCTCTCTCTCTTTTTCTGCCTCCCCCCCCTCTCTCTCTTTCTCTTTCTCAGTCAAGTTCAAAGTCAAATTCAAAATGCTTTACTGGCCCTTGTAAATACTGCCAAACATACATGCAGAAATACACTTGAACATGAATGCAGATTATTCAGAGTAATCTCTCTATCAATTCAATTCAATATGGCATGAAGTACAGACAGTAAATATTGACAGAATCTTGAATCTCTCTAGCTATATCTCCATCTCTCTCTATCTCTCCCTCTCTGTCTTCAGGTGTGAAGGTTGGTTCTAAAGGAAGGAAGGCTTGTAAATATTGCCAAAGCATACATACAGAAATACTCGAACATGAGTGGAGATTACTCACAGCATAATCTCTCTATCAATTCAATTCAGTTGAATTCAATATGGCATAAAATACATACAGTGAAATAAAGTAAATATTGCCAAAGTCTCTCTCTCGCTCTCTCTCTCTCTCTCTCTCTCTTGCTCTCTCTCTCTCTCTCTCTACTCAAGTGTGGGTGCTGAATGCATCAATCAGACTATCTGTCCCAGTTGTCATGGATCCCATCGCCGAGGCACTCCTCCACACATGAAAGGGCCTGGTGTCACATTAAGGCGTGGGAGTGCTGGAGGGAACACCTGTGTGCAGGTGCAGACGCAGGCTCAGGTACGGTAAGTATGGCTCTGCGGTGGAATTAAGGAGAGAGAAGCCATCTGAACAGGCAATGAACCTGCCTCAGTGAGCACGTGGCTCAATAATAATAATAATTATAAAAATGAATAATAATACAAAATTATTTCTAAAAGACAACAGAAAAAAGGCTCAAATGGTTGTGATCCTTTGCCCGTGGCTAATGTGAGTGCACCGTTTGAAAACCACTAAAAACTTCAGCCCAGTGTTTCTTCTACATACTGTAGTCTATATGTCTGTTATCAGAACTGAGTCTCTTTCACATTGTACACAGTAAAATGTTCAGTGTTAACTCTTACAGAGTTCATGCAGTCCCTATTGGACTCATATGTACACTGTTGAAGTGAGTTGAATTAACACTGGACATTTTACTGTGTAACTGTTCTGTATTGAACTATATCCTGTTGAGTAAAAGGCACAAACGACTCGAGTCTTATGCAGATGTGTTATTACCGCCGAGACCCTGAAGTGCCCACCAGTGTCTTTGGGACTGGAAAACGGTTTGAAATAATTTCCAGCCAATATTTATATGTAAATAAATAGTATCTATTCCAAGATTTTAATTTAAATAAATGTCCTCATGGCACCAATTTTATTTTATTTCTGATGTTTTAAATAGGGCGTCACAGATATTGTCTGTTTCCACAACCCTTTCCGGAACTTAAAGAACAGTCTTGGTCATGATCTCTCTCTCTCTCTCTCTCTCTCTCTCTCTTTCCTTCTTTCTCTCTCTCTCACACTCTCTTCCTCACTCTCTCACCCCATCTACCTCTCTCTGCGCCCCCCCCTCCCCCCCCCTCACTCTCTCCTCCTCTGTATAAAGGTTGCAATGGAGTCATGGGTAATATCTGCTGTATTTGTCTTTCAGCTCACTCGGTTTTTTACACATTTTATTTTAGTTTTAGCAAATCCCATTATAGATGTTTTAAAGGTGTACCTCTGTCTGAGGATGTTTGGCATTCCAGTTGAGGTTAAATCAACATTAGGTGGGTGTTGCTGATCCGTTTTCCCGCCCCGAGCAGAACAGGTAGCTCTTGTTTTGGTGCCCCCGCAGCGCCGAGGCTTATGGGTAATGCTGCTTCCGAACAGCCACTCATTTCAACCTCAGATATTTCACCCCGAGCTCACAGCAGTGGTGGTCTGCTGGTTAACCCTGAGCCAACTGCTCTGAGGATTTCCTCTCTTCTCTCTCCCTCTCTCTTTCTATCCCTCTGTTTCTCTCTCGCCTTTCCCTCTCTCCTGACACCCTTTCTTCATCTCCCTCTCTCACTCTCTCTCTCTCCCTCTCCCTCTCTTTCCCACCACTTTTATCTCTCCCTTTCTCTTCGTCTCTCTCTGTCTCTCTCTTTCTCTACTTCTACCTCTCCCTCTCTCCCTCTGACCCTCTACTTCCATCTTTCCCTTTCGCTCAGTCTCTCTCTCCCTCTCCCACTTACAAGCACCGGCAGTAAAGCTCAAACATATTTGTTTTCTCCTAAACAAGAACATCCACTTTGAATATGTTAAAAAAACAACAGCATGTACAAATACGGGCGGACGCGCTAGTTATTGGAGTGATTTAATGAAACAGTTAAGTTGTAGTGTTCCTTAAATTTAGGTAAAGTCCGTCCTTCTGTTCTGGACACGGCGGCAGGAAGCGACCGCTTCACTCGCTCAAGTTTTTAAGATTTACGATTAGATTTTAAGTGGGCCCGATTTACTGCACTGTTTAATGAAAATAATTGTCCCTAAATCCTGACGGTGCAGAGGGCTTACGGGGGCCTTATCGGATCTGGGAGTCTGATGCGGGGGGGATTACGGGGATCTCCTCCCCAGGAGCGTTGCATCACCCCGTCCGGTCCGGGCGTTGCTCGAGCGGAGTCTAAGCATGCCTCATCATTCTCGTTTCTGCATACGTCCCGTTTTTCTCTTCCAGCGAATGAAAACACCCTGCACAATTTGGCAAGCAGGGAGGAGCGCAGTCTGTGTGAATTTCTTATCGTCAGGAAGTCTGCCCTGCCGGCACTCAGCTGAGAGAGAAACTTCTCCAGGTTTGGTTCTTGTTCTGTCCAGTGGCTCTGAATTCCCCGGGAGATCTGGATATTCCCCTGAGCTCTGGTTTTTTTGGGGGGGGGCTGCTGTCTGGGAGGTGTGTTTTAAATGAGAAGGGGGGTTGTGAAATGTGTGTTTCAGTTGTTGCGCACACTCCAAAAAGGTGTCGAACTCGGTGTTTCGAATGAGTGTTCACAAACACACCTGTGCCCAAATTGACCGTGGAAGACTACGTACACTTACTGTAAGGGATGACTTTCAGGCAATCAAATGCATGCTTGTGTCTGTAGCCTGTTTGTTCGTCAGCAGTCTGATAAAGCTGTTTAGCCCAGCCGTGTGATAAAGATGTTTTGTTTGAGTTGATTCATCAGGAACAAGAAGAATATGTACATGGCTGGAACAATATAGAATGTGCCAAGTGTATAGTTTGCACTGCGCTAACATATTGTGAATTCTCTCCATGCTGCATGTAAAAAAAAGTGTGCCTTATCACTGTTTCCTCCACAATCTGAATTACCCCAACAGTGAGCAATGGATGTAAAAAGGCAAAGAATCAAAAGAGAGAGAAGGAGAGAAAAGAAGAGAGTGAAGGATAGAGAAAGACAGAGGAGGAAAGGAGAGAGGTTTAAAAGCACCGTTAATTGGACAATGTCCAGCGACAGAAATGATAACTTCAAAAACGGACCAACCGTTAATAAGAATAAAATAAACAACCCCCACAGTAGACTGAGAGAAAGAGAGAGAGAAAGAGAGCGAGAGAGAGAGAGAGAGAGAGAGAGAGAGAGAGAGATGCTGTACAATACAAATACATTTTAATCGAAAATGTAATTGAAAGAAAAATAGCATTTTCTTGTGGGGTGGAATGAAGACTTAAATTATCCCTGGACATTAGAGTTAAAGCATACTTTTACATAGCACTATGGACTACAGTACTGAACGGTGGTTTCTAGGTGGATGAACATTCATGCAGTCTGGTT
This sequence comes from Conger conger, assembly GCF_963514075.1. Lineage (NCBI taxonomy): Eukaryota > Metazoa > Chordata > Actinopteri > Anguilliformes > Congridae > Conger > Conger conger. The sequence goes on from NC_083764.1 coordinate 4,345,020, forward strand.
GCTATGGAAGGGGTGTGTGTAGGTGTTTTAGAGATTGCGGTTGAGGGGGGATTATCCACTATTTCTTCTTTCAAAGTGTGTACATGTATTTTTTTGAGGGTGGGGTTATGTTTTAAAGCATTCCTGTACAGTGGCTGTTGCCTTTTTTCTGTTTTGGAGGAGGGAGGGGGCTCTCTCCTCAGGGAGGTGGGGAGTCTAAAATGGGGCTGTGATGCTTATATTGGGTTTCCATCTCAGATCATTTAGCTTTTTTTGGGGAGGGTAAGGGAATCCCCTTAAAAAAACGTGTCCCATGAATCAAGGCACTTTAATCAGACGGTGTCGTTCCCAGCTTTCGCTCCTGTCTTTCCTGGGGGAGGAGACCTGCACCATGATTAAAGGAATGGGGGGGGAGGGTGCGACCAGCACTGCTAAAGCCTCGTCCACACGTACAACTATAACGACAATAACTATGAATATGTACTTTAACAGGAGATGAGTCCAGACCACAGCTATAACGACCCAGAGGACATTGACGAACGATACCCCTGGGATCACTTTCATACTAATTTTTTCCAGCCGCATGAACGATAAAACACTGACCGCCAATCAAAACCCATCAGAATTTACAGCCCATCACGTTCAAAAAAGGCAGATGATGTAGGCGAGAGAGTATTTACAGAATGTTGATCTTTCCCTAGTGTGGATACTCACATCGTTATCGTTTTAGTTATGGTTATAGTTCATCACATCCAACACATTCCATATCTCCATAACCTGCTAACCACATCCAACACATTCTATATCTCTGTAACCAGTTTATCACATCCAACATATTCTATATCTCTATAACCTCTAACCACATCAAACACATTCTATATCTCTATAACCAGTTTATCACATCCAACACATTCTATATCTCTATATTTCTGTAATCAGTTTATCACATCTAACACATTCTATATCTCTATAACCAGTTTATCACATCCAACACATTCTATATCTCTATAACCTCTAACCACATCAAACACATTCTATATCTCTATAACCTGTTATTCACATCCAACACATTCTATATCTATATAACCAGTTTATCACATCCAACATTTTCTATATCTCTGTAACCAGTTTATCACATCCAACACATTCTATATCTCTGTAATCAGTTTATCACATCAAACACATTCTATATCTCTATAACCAGTTTATCACATCCAACACATCATATATCTCTATAACCAGTTTATCACATCCAACACATTATCTATCTCTATAACCAGTTTATCACATCCAGCATATTCCATATCACTATAACCAGTTTATCACATCCAACACATTATATATCTCTATAACCAGTTTATCACATCCAACACATTATATATCTCTATAACCAGTTTATCACATCCAGCATATTCCATATCTCTATAACCAGTTTATCACATCCAACACATTATATATCTCTATAATCAGTTTATCACATCCAACACATTATATATATCTATAACCAGTTTATCACATCCAGCATATTCCATATCTCTATAACCAGTTTATCACATCCAACACATTATATATCTCTATAACCAGTTTATCACATCCAGCATATTCCATATCTCTATTACCAGTTTATCACATCCAGCATATTCCATATCTCTATAACCAGTTTATCACATCCAACACATTATATATCTCTATAACCAGTTTATCACATCCAGCATATTCCATATCTCTATAACCAGTGTATCACATCCAACACATTCTATATCTCTATAACCAGTTTATCACATCCAACACATTATATATCTCTTTAGCCTAAGGGGCAGCCTGTAGCCTAGTGGCTAAGGTAGGTGATTAAATCTCCGGTGTAGCCACAGTAAGATCCACAGAGCTGCTGGGCCCTTGAGCAAGGCTCTTAACCCCACATTGCTCCAGCAACTCTGACTTGATATGAACTGCAATAGGTGACATGTGCACACTAATCTGTGATCTTTAAAAGCAAAGCGTTTTGCGTTTTGTTTGTTTGTTCGAAGTGATGAGCTCTCAGAGATATTCCCATGTTTTTGGAGCCAGACATTGCCACCATGTGTATTAACATATCACACAATTTATCTTCATAAATCACGAATACGTTTTCTATCCTTACAGTCACTTACAATTAATGATTACCACTGAATTGTGTATCCGGAAAGAATGTGACTCATATGTATGTATTTTTATTTATTTATCGATCTTTTCTCACCTATGAAAGATGAAAGTTGTTTATGTATTGTTTTATTTATCACAGTGGGATTTTAATATTGCAGTTTTGGGTATTCGTCTTCGGCTGATATTTAAATATAGCGGCAGGTCATGCGATATGTAAAACGTGGAATGTAGCATGGAAATGGGGTCTAATTAGTGTTTGTCTTTGGCTTAGGAGCAATTTTGTGTCTCGGTGACCGGCTGTAAATTTAAATAAAATGCTAATGTTTCATTAGCCTTGAGCCCTCGCTTTAATACGGGAGGATTTCGAAAGTGTGTCAAACGTGTTTTTTCTTCCATAACCTGGGAGCATGGGTCGCGTTTCCCAGGGTTTTTTTGTTTTTCTTTTACAGAGCGGAG